>NC_041386.1:716037543-716039351 GCF_002162155.2 Triticum dicoccoides | reverse complement strand
CTTTCCTACTCCTACTAGGAGGGGGAAGGAAGGGGGAGAGGGGGAAAGGAAAGGGGGGCGCCGCCCCCCCTCCTAGTCCAATTCGGACCAGAGGGAGAGGGGGTGCGCGGCCCACCCTGGCCTCCCCTCTCTCTTTCCACCTAGGCCCATGTGGCCCATTAACTCTCCCGGGGGGTTCCGGTAACCCCCCCCCCCCCGGCACTCCGGTTTTCTCCGAAATCACCCGGAACCTTTCCGGTGTCCGTATATAGTTGTCCGATATATCAATCTTTATGTCTCGACCATTTCGAGACTCCGCGTCATGCCCGTGATCACATCCGGGACTCCGAACAAACTTCGGTACATCAAAACTTATAAACTCATAATAAAACAGTCATCGAAACGTTAAGCGTGCGGACCCTACGGGTTTGAGAACTATGTAGACATGACCTAAAACTATTCTCGGTCAATAACCAATAGCGGGTCCTGGATGCCCATATTGGTTCCTACATATTCTACGAAGATCTTTATCGGTCAAACCGCATAACAACATACGTTGTTCCCTTTGTCATCGGTGTGTTACTTGCCCGATATTTGATCGTTGGTATCCAATACCTAGTTCAATCTCGTTACCGGCAAGTCTCTTTACTCGTTCCGTAATACATCATCTCATAACTAACTCATTAGTTACATGCTTGCAAGGCTTAGGTGATGAGTATTACCGAGAGGGCCCAGAGATACCTCTCCGACAATCGGAGTGACAAATCCTAATCTCGAATTATGCCAACTCAACATGTACCTTTGGAAACACCTGTAGAGCACCTTTATAATCACCCAGTTACGTTGTGACGTTTGGTAGCACACAAAGTGTTCTTCCGGTATACGGGAGTTGCACAATCTCATAGTTGCAGGAACTTTGTATAAGTCATGAAGAAAGCAATAGCAGTATACTAAACGATCAAGTTCTAGGCTAACGGAATGGGTCATGTCAATGACATCGTTCTCCTAATGATGTGATCCCACTAATCAAATGACAACACATGTCTATGGTTAGGAAACATAACCATCTTTGACTAATGAGCTAGTCAAGTAGAGGCATACTAGTGACTATAGTTTTGTCTATGTATTCACACATGTATCATGTTTCCGGTTAATACAATTCTAGCATGAATAATAAACATTTATCATGATATGGGGAAATAAATAATAACTTTATTATTGCCTCTAGGGCATATTTCCTTCACGGATATGGTCGTTGCTACAGTTTGCAGATCGTGGATCTGATCGCTTTGGGATTATTTTCTTTTTTTTCTTTGCCTACGCACAACATAACTTTGGTCTTATATGACATTGCTTGTTGTCAGTGTGTTCTTGCACGTGTGTTGGTGTTGGATGTGTGCATCCTAGCTATGCAGAGGCCGGGTTTGTGTTCATCATGTTTTGTATCCTCTTGATGCTTCATTTTGAGCAAATAAAATCCACCCTTTGTCGAAACAAAAGATGAGATGTATTGATGTAAATATATGGATACATATTTTATTTATTAATTTCAAGGTATTAGAGTAGATGATTCATTGCCAACCTATGAAGGTTAATTATCTGTGAAATGAAATATTAAGAGACATAGCTGCTATGGGCTTCTTAGTATTTGATTTTCTAAAGAGTTTGTAAGAGTCTTTCGGTTACCTACCACAAGCTCTGGTATAAATAGAGAAAGAACTAATTATCTTTGTACAACAACATGAGTGTAGAGTCCAACAAGAAGCAACTTTACTAAATAAACGGTCAAACACAATTTGCTCTACAGTTGAATATAGTCAACATACATG
>NC_041386.1:715758760-715759843 GCF_002162155.2 Triticum dicoccoides | reverse complement strand
ACCATGAGAGGATCGTAGCCACTTCTTACTGGATGATTAACTTTGGGGATGCTCAAATGCCATATATTAAACGGTGATCATCAGGACAACTTACATGTTCGTCGGAAAGTTTGACAAGGGGTTGGATAGCTCAAGAGTGGGATTTGCTCCTCCAACGATGAAGAGATATTCTTAGGGTCTCTCAGTGCGATGGCATGCATCATCATCTGGCCAAACACAGGCGACTGGGTCATAGGGATGGCAGAACATGTCAACGAGAAAGACGAACAAAATTGGTAATGAGCAGACTAGTATCGTGAGCATGAGATTGACTCAAGAGGATACTGATACATCTCACCCTGGATTTTGTAATGTATCGCGAAGCAAAGGGATAGCTTATGATAAACAAAGGTTTACTCGAATACCATTCGTTTATTCACGGGGATGAATATGGATGTCCACGGTTCCACTATTGATCATTGAGCGAAAGGGAGTGTCGGTCATATCTATATTTTAACGAACCTGCAGGGCCTCACGCTTAAGGAATAACGACCTGTTGAGTGTTATTGGAGCGAGAGTTATGAGAAAATATTATTGAAATAGTTTTGGGAATAAAAACCGGAAGTGTTTCGAGGTAACCGGAAGAGTTTCAGGGAATACCTGGTAACACCGGGAAATGATATATTGGCAGAAATTGTTTCCAAGGCCTAATATAAATAATAGAGGACTTATATAATGATCTAGGAGTCCCTAGAATTTATCTACGGTCAATGGGCTAAAAACATATATGAATTGGCATATCCGTGGAGAGCTAATGGGCCTAGAAGGCCCATGTAGGGTTGGCGCACCCTTTAAGCTTATTGGACAAGTTATGCGGGCGCATGGGAGTTGGAGGAGGACTCCTCCACACTGGACACAACCCAAGGGAGGGTTTTCCTCCTCCAATTCAGCCTAGCCCCTCCCTCCACCTCTCTCTCTCTCTCTCTCTCTCCCTCCCCCCCCTCTCTCTCTCTACATATATATATATATACATAGGGTGGATAAATTATGATAACACCCTCTAGAGTCTTATTCTGCACACCAAACATCTTATTCTGCTAATAC
>NC_041386.1:715739115-715753134 GCF_002162155.2 Triticum dicoccoides | reverse complement strand
AACTCTGCTGGACATTCATGAATTGTATCTCTTGCGGGATAGGCTTTCTTACAAAACAGATCCCAAGCCAGTTCTTCTGGTAAAGCTTCTAGTGTTAAGATATGTCCTCGGGAGGCAAGTGCAGCAACATCAATCTACTACCCTTGTCATTATGAATAAGCGCCCTAGACAAGTCATCAAATGCTTCTGGAGTCCAAACATCATCCAATATGATCAGATACCTCTGTTGCTCCAAAAATCTCTTCAGTGTCACTTCAAGGCATGCGATGTCCATGGCCGCAGTGTTAGATACGACATTGACTTTATCTCTAAAAAGTTCCTTGATTATATTCCTCAAGACATCTTCTCTGGAATAAGTTTGTGAGATGGAGACCCATGCATGACACTGGAATTTATCTCCCTCCTTCCTGTAGACATTTGCAGCTAGAGATGTTTTACCAAGCCCTCCCATTCCAAGCAAGGCTATGACAGAGCATTCCAAATCATCACATGCCACCCACTACTCTAGTTTTTCTCTGTTTTTATCCACCCCCACTAGATCTTCTTCGTCAAGGGAACGTGAAATATTTGCTAGATCTTGTGATCTCTTGACCATGTATTTTGAGCTGGTAGTATCCCGGTTGTTTATCATGGGAACCCATCTTTTTTTTTGTCACTGACAGGTGTGCAAGGTCTTTCTCTATTTCCTTCACCTTGAAAGCTATTTGGTTCAAAGAAAGCAGAGATCTTGGTTTTCTGAACCCTTTCTTCAGGTAAAAGCAACGCCTTGTATCCTGTTACTGGCCAACTAGATACAAGTACTCATCCACCATGTCCTCCATCACATGTGCTACCTTCCTTACCTCCTCCAATCAGCCCTCATATACTTGATCATCAGAGTTTCGAATGTCCATTTGATAAGGAACATCATGCATTACACGAAGCTCTCTCGCAGCACGACCCATGTTGCCCTGTAACTCCTTTAGTTGCATGCGGTACTTCGCAAACTGAGTGCTGGCCTGGTCTGCCGCTCCATTTTCCAAGGCATTTCCGATCTTTTTAATGGCTAGAAGAATCATGATCTCTGCCATTACTTACAGAAATTGCTAGTGTATCACTGTTGGGTGGTTGCCTAGTTGTGTATTTTCCTCGATATCATCAGAATGACACTACAAATGAAGTGATGTACTATTAATTAAACTGTCAATGCATTCTCCTAGTAGCACGCACTTGCCGAAAACACTTTAAAACTCTCCACTCGCAGCAGAAAAGCAAAATAAGCAAAACCTTTCAAACTACTCCTACTAAACTCTTTCATACTATTAATCTTTCTAACTCTAGCGCACATAATAAACAAAATAGTCCTTATTGGAGGCAGGTCCATGAGAATTTTAAAATGCTTGGGACTGTGCTATAGTGAAGCAAGAACGAGTGGCATTTGATCAATAACTGACCAAGCATGATCCACTTTCTTATTGGGACATCTATTGTATCGGATGTTGCAATTTTAATCAAGTAAAAGAAAGAGGGCTCCAATCTGAATACCTGCCAACTCGCAAATGTAACAGTTTCTGGAATCTTAGCTCCATTTTTATCCTCAATATGATTTTTCAGAAAAAAATCCTCAACATCTATTGTATCTCCAGAGGCATGGAGAAACAACTAGCTAAAGTTGTTGAATAAGCTGCAAGAAAGACGCATTACAATCATGAAAGTGAATAAGAAAACAGGGTTATTATGCCATAGCAGTCCTTGGGAGAAATCAAAATATCAAAACCATGATTTAAACGACCAAAATTAAAGGAGACGTCATGTTCACTTCAGTAGATCCACACAACAAGGATACTGAATCTAGGAGGCTAGAAATTCCAAATTCCCATCATGTACTAAGTATGTCACCAGTAAAAAGCATTATCTATAACTATGCTATTCCAGATTATTTGTGAATCAAAGAGAGACAATGAATGGCTACTAAAACCTGAGCATAATTGATAGCTCACCAGACTGTGGTTCCGAAAATCATGTTCCCGAAGGTTTCATTCCGTTTGGACTCCGTTTGATATTCTTTTTGTGCGAAACACTGAAACGGACAAAAAACAGCAATGTTGGGCTGGGCCTCCCGTTAATAGGTTAGTCCCAAAAGATATATAAAAGTGTATAATAAAGCCCAATAATGTCCAAAATAGAATATAATATAACATGGAACAATCAAAAATTATAGATATGTTGGAGACGTATCAGGATGCTCACCCTCAACATCCCCAGGGTCATCATGGCTGATCTTATAGCACATTGCACCGCATATCGGGCATGCATTCAAATCCTCGTACTCACCGCGGTAGAGGATGCAGTCATTAGGGCATGCATGTATCTTCTGCACCTCCAATCCTAGAGGGCAGACAACCTTCTTTGATTCGTACGTACTCTAATTCGTTGTCCTTTGGAAGCATCTTCTTTAATTTTATCAGCAACTTCTTAAATCCCTTGTCAGATACTCCATTCTATGCCTTCCATTACAGCAATTCCAGTGTGGTGCACAACTTTTTCTTCTCATCTTCGCAATTTGGGTACAAGAATTTCATGTGATCCTCTAACATGCGTTGTAACTTCAACCTCTCCTTTTCAGTTGCGCAGTTTCTCTTTGCATCGACAATGGCCCGACCAAGATCATCAGCAAGATCATCTGATGCCTCTTCTTCAGCTTCTTCCCACATTACCGGCTCAACTTCTTCCCCCATAGTTGTACCATCGTATTCAGGGAACCCATGGCCAGGATAGCTGTCGTCGTCCTCTTCTTATTTATTCTCTTCCATTAGGACCCCTCTTCTCCGTGCTTGGTCCAAACATTATAGTGGGGCATAAACCGGACTCAAACAGGTGGACGTGAATGGTTCTTGACTTAGAGTAATTCTGATCATTCTTACAGATAGCACATGGACAACACATAAAATCATCCGCCCGCTTGTTTGCCTCAGCCGCAATCAGAAAAGTATGCACGCCTTTAACGAACTGGGGAGAGCATCGGTCATCGTACATCCATTGTCGGCTCATCTTCATTATAGAACACCGAAAATACCAAATTAATACAAGTTCATACACACTTGTTCTCATAAAACAACTCACACACTCTCTAGCTAAAGCATTTAAATGCAACAACAAATGCGATCAAGATCGCCACTAAGGTAACAATTGATCCAACATCATAATGATACCAATCCTCACTATCAATGGCATATTTTTTTAATCTTTCTAATCTTCAAGCGTATTTTCTCCATCTTGATTTTGTGATCATCGACGACATCGGCAACATACAACTCCAGTTTCATCTTCTCTTCTTCAATTCTTTTCAATTTTTCTTTCATATTCTCGTTTTCTTTTTTAACTAAATTTAACTTCTTGACAAATGGGTCGGTTGGAATTTCTAGTTCACATAGCTCCTAGATAAAAAATATCTATGTCAATTTGATGGGCATAATTGGCATAAACGCGAAATGCAACAAATAGTTATAAAAGAGAATATATATACCACATCAGAATCATAAACCGGACGAGGGCCGACGGGGACATCTATCAAGACCATGGCACTATGTATGACAAACAAACATACAAGTAAGAAAATTATACAAGTAACTATCTAAATCATACAAACATGATTTTTTTATATAAAAAGACAAAAACAAGAGGCTCACCAAGCTAGGTGGTGCCGGCGACAGGACGGGGTGCGGGCGATCGACGGTGATTAGGATGGGGACGGGAAGGCACTAAGTAAACCACACCTACATATGCAAACTAAGAAGTTAATTTGAGCTCAGATTGCATATAAATCAAATAAACTACCACATATAATTACTTCCAAACTAAAACCCACAAATCACTATACTTATAGAGCATTGCAAGAGCTAATCTAGCAATGAGAGATAAAAGGACAAAGTTGCTAACGTTTGTGATCACTTGGATGGACGGGGGGCCTCAAATCTTGACAATTTTAGGCAAAATGAAGGATGAGCTCGAGCTTTGGGGAAGAACAGAGACGAGAAGGAAAGGGGAAGAACAGGGAGCTCGATCGCGTGCTGGACGAAGGGTTTATATAGGAAAACCTTTAGTCCCGGTTCATGACACAAACCGGGACTAAATGTGAGCTACTAGTACCGGTCCGTGCCATGAACCGGGACTAAAGGGCCTGGTGGGGCCCCAGCCTGACACCAGCCTGCCACTACCTCTTTAGTCCCGGTTCGTGCCACAAACCGAGACTAAAGGTTCAACACGAACCGGGATTAATGATGCCCGCCCGCCTAGCCGTTGAAACCGGTACTAATGGTCACATTAGTGCTGGTCCGTAATTTAAACGGAACTAATGAGGTGAACATAGGGTTGTTTTTCTACTAGTGAAAGTAGAAGGGCCAGGTCATGATGCGAGCACAGCGGGCCGGTAGCAGCGTATGCGTGGCCATGATCCTAACGACGTGGGGTGGCACGTCCGCCAAGGGCATGGCGTCTTGATCGGGCATGGCTGTTACACAAGGAATAAAAACAACAAAAACAGAAAAGCCGCAAATCAGTTGCGCGGCACAAAATTCCAACGTGTTCTTGAGCTGTTTGGCTGAGTTGGTCCTTGTGCTCATGAGAGAGTTGCCGTTTGGTAACGGCAATGATCAATGTAGATCCAGAGTGATTTTGCACCTGTGGTGACTTGTTTGGTGCGAGTTGTCATGGCTTGGTGAGTGGATAATGCTAGTCTTGTTGTTGAAGCCAACAAGGACAAGCCAGAGGGAACCTGAATGTTATGACGGTCAAGTCGATGCTAGTCTTGTGGTTGAAGCTAAATTATTTCTTCAGGAGAATTAAAAAAAGCACAATTATTTTCCGACATGCTACCCCATTTGAAAGCACCGTGCCTGTGTGAACATCCGGTCACTTCAAAGTCTTGGTCCCCAAGCACTTAAGGTGCCTGTGTCCGCATCCATTCACAAGCCCATGTGTCGTATTTTGATGAAGAGGAGTCCATGTGTCCACATCCATCCATTATTTTCTGAAGTACTCCCCACTATTTAGCATCGAATGCCCATATATGCCGAGTGTATTTAGGGGACCAATCCAGACACGTGCCAACCCCTGGGAGATTCGTGGCGCAGCAAATAAGCCGAGCATGGCCCTCGGCTTACAGTGAAATGACACAGCTTACAAGGCCTAATCCGGTCCAAATGAAGCCGAATACTGTAAGCTGGCTTACACTTCACCAAGGTTAAATTGGGCTTCGCCGAATATGTTTCATACTCGGGTTCATTTATTTTTCCGGTAGCGATAGATACAATACAACACATCCTAAGCAGTACAGTAGCAAACCCACTTGGAGCAAATTAAACTATATACATACATGAGCTAAAGGAAATTACTTTATAGAACATCCATCAATTCAACGGAAAAGCTGGATTACCAGCATATATTCTTAACCACCACTTTTCAACAATTCCAGCTACCAAGCACCTGCGATTGTTGACAAGTATGGTGGAAATCCGAGATTAGCATGTAGTAACACTTTTCTGACCCAAATTCAGATAATCTCGATATACTGAAATTCAGTGTTGATTTACCATAACACAAACACAATGTTTGCTTATTTTGGATTTTTTGAATTAATGGACAACTAGTTCATGCGGACCCGAGATAGGATTGCTGGCAACTTAAGATGAATTATACGGAAGGGCTTCAAGTTTTTTCCTTCCTTTTTGTCTGAATGAAAAGAATGCAACTCTAAATGAAGTAATTAACTCAAACAGGTGTCATTCTTCCTTTCTCCGAAGTCTGTTAATGACGAGGAGCCACAGAAAAAGTATCTTCAGGGATGACCCGTAAGATTCCATGTGTGAGGCAAATGCACATGACTAAATAATATAACTGCAACTACTACGAAAATTAGCAAGCGCGGACGAGCTCGCACGCTCTCGGAATCGCTAGGCGCTCATTTCCTTCGTGATATGGGCTGGGTCAGGTATTGTCGGCTGTATAGGTTTTCTAACATCCTTATTTTATATATGGATGATGGTGGACCCACGTGCATAGCCGACGGCCGAGTTTGCTGGATGCAGCGACGACGTCCGTCACATATAGACTTCTCATCAGACTAATAGGCTTGCCATGCGATTGAGACACACACATACACCGGTATACTTATTCCTGTGTGCAGAGCTAGCTAATTACTTCGTCCATGCAGCTAGATTGACTGTCCACAACTTTTCTAATACTCACCTGGAAAATTTCAGAATTATTTTTGCTATTTCCATACAAGAGCACACATTCATATTTTTTGTAATGTTCACATGGCAATTTATGAAAAACAATTCTCTAAAACGCAAGGCAATTCTTGAACCACCCCTACTATTTTTACACCATGGCAAAAAAAAAAGACTTTGCTGGCAAAACTAAATAGTGGACCAAGGCAACTCCAAAAATTTCTGTTATGCTTTTCAAGTGATGAAAAATTCACTTCCCTATGTTTTCTAAAATGATGGCAATTAATAACATGGCAAAATTCCTAGATTTTGTACAAATAAATTTGACATGCTAAGTTTCAGAAACAAGAATTTACGGTGGTAGCCACGAATAAAAATGCAAAGGTCGATGCAATAAACCTGCCATGGTCAAATACAATAAATTCCCCATAAGTACATTTATTGAAATGTAGAATAAAATTTAAACTGCCCATGGCAAAAACATCAGAAAGTTTGTCATGCCTAGTTTATAGCTAAAAAGCAAGTAATTTTTTTCCATTTAATGAGCATAGATCTAATACATATTAAGGTGCCATGGCAGAAACATCTTTAAAAAGTTTAACATGACATGTGTGTGTGTGTGTGTGTGTGTGTGTATATATATATATATATATATATATATATATATGTATGTATGTATGTACGTATGTATGTATTACAAAACTTAAGGTCGCGTGGCAAAAAATATCTTAATTTTTGCCTTGGCAACTACATAGATATAGAACAACTACTTAAGACGCCATGTCAAAAACACATTAAGTTTGCCATGGATATTATATGGTTGTAGTAGAAAACTTAAACTGAACATGAAAAAAAAGGTTGCCATGTATATATTATAGCTAAAAATCAAGTAAAATTCCATGTCATGTACATAGTTGAAGGCAAATAAAACATCATAAGTTGTCAAAGCCAAAAAAATCACAACATGGCAAAAATGGCAATTATGTGTAAAAATTACCATGACACTACTTGCCATTAATTTGAAAAGAAAAACAAAGCATGGCAATTGCGTATATAATTTGTCAGGATGCGTACGCAAAGTGTGCCATCATGCTCTTAAAAACAGTGCACATCGTGGCAAATTTAAAGAATATTGTTCTTTTGAGAAAGAAGGCGAATTTAGGATTTTTTTTTCATGGGTGCATGACAATTTTTGCTAGGAATTTTGTTCTCTAGAAACACGGCAAATTTAGGAATTTGCCATGCTGCGGAAGAGAATTTTTTGACATGTTCAATAATTGGGAAGTTATTTACAAAACAAATGCCATTATAAAAACAATAAAAAGATAATTTGACATTGTATCTACAATAAAAATGCCATGATAAATACTTTTTTTATTTGCTTTTGCCGTGGTACAATTGAAACAAGAATACCTGTATTTGCCATGTGAACATGGCGATATATATTAAGTGGGCATGTATGTAAACTATTTGTTTCAACAATTGCCATGATTTAGAAAACACAATTTCTTTCTAGAATTGCCATTAGACAATTATAAATTTGTTTCAAGAACTGCCATGATTTAGAAAATAGAATTTGTAAATTGTCGTGTGACAATTTTAATTTTTCTAAAAATTTGGCATGTGCTTGGAAACATAATGTTCTGACTTTGCCATGTGACCAATAGAAATTTCATTCATACTTGTTATGTTAGACAGAAAAAAAATTGCTCCCGAATCCCATGAACCAATTCAAAACATTTTTAGAAAATTACACAGATACAGATCGATAGCGTACATGCTGCTAGTACTACGCTTCATATGCCATTTTCCCGTCAGGCCAAGGCGAGCTATGAATCGGCGAAACAGGGCGCATCGTCCAGGTTCTTCATCCGCGCGCCGAGGTTGTCCCGGAGGAGGAGCTCGAACCCCAGCAGCAACTACTTGGCTGGCCGAGGCGAGGCGTTGGTCATCCACTGCTCCTCCCACCGCTTCCGCTCCCGTGCGTGCGTCTCCTTGGTGTGTATGTGCTATGTGTGTGGTGCTGACTGCTGAGGGTGGGAGATGAGTGAAGGAGAGAGTGTTGAGCTATTTCGCTCACGTCATGTGCGTTTCCACCATTCTGTGCCGATGGATCGTTTTCTAGGATTATTGTCAGTCCATCACGGCGCCGTTCCACCCCGTTGTTAGGTCATATGCGTACACACACCGTACACGAACTGTTCGCACCTGACATCTTCGGTCGTATTTTCATCAGCACTAAATGCAACCTCCCACGCCTCACCGTACCATTGGTCCACCAAGCGGGAGCGCGCGAGCTCGTCCGCTATATCCCCACACTCCAACTACTACTACTAACAAGATGCAGGGACCATAAATCTATCAAAGGTTGCCAACTAAGTCATACGAATCGGGTAGCAATCACATCTGTCATGAGTGTCTGGATAACGACCTAGTAGTAGCAAACTTTGTGGGGCTGCATATTTGTTTCCAACTATATATGCAAACTATTAAATGGGCTATAGAAGCCAACAATTGACTATTATTCGTGTTAGCTTTTACGATACTAGTAGCTTGTTCTTCAGCGGACAAGCGGAATGTAAGTCCTCCCCGATACCATGCTCTGCCTTATCATCTCCTCGTGTTCCACGAGAAAAGACAGGATAGCCAACGAATGCTATATGTATAGGTCAGTCCTCCCCTATATAATTAGCACAAGTGCACGAGCACAACACAGCACCGAGGTCTTAGAGAGAGAGAGAGAGAGAGAGAGAGAGAGAGACCATCATGGCAGCTCAGACCGACAAGATGGCCGTCCCCACCGACGCTGAGCTGCTCCAGGCCCAGGCCGACCTGTGGCGCCACACCTTGTGCTACCTCACGCCCATGGCGCTCCGGTGCGCCGTCGAGCTAGGCATCCCCACGGCCATCCATGGCCTCGGCGGCGCCGCGTCGCCCCACGACCTGATCGCCGCGCTGTCACTGCCCTCGTCCAAGCTGTCGTTCCTCGGCCGCCTGCTGTATCAGCTGGCCACGGCAGGCGTCTTCGACACCACCGACGCGGGGACGACGTACCGCCTCAACCCGATATCGTACCTCCTGGTGGACGGGTCCACATCGACGGCGATGGCTGCCAAACAGCCATCGTGCGTGTGGCTTCCTCGCGGTACTACGTGGAGGCGGCATTTGGGCTGGCGGACTGGTTCAGGAAGGACTTTGACGGGCCGGTGCCTTCGCCGTTCGAAGACTTGCACGGCGCGACCATCTTCGACGACAGCATGGCGCTCCTGGACCCGGAGATGGATAAACTGGTCCACGAGGCCAAGGCTTCCCATAACCATATGGGGATCGGTCTTGTGCTACGACAGTGCCGTGACCTATTTCAGGGACTGGAGTCTCTGACTGCCTTGTGCGGTGGTGATGGGACGACGGCGAGGGCCATCGTCAAGGCCTATCCGCACATCAAGTGCACTGTGCTGGACCTGCCAAAGGTCATCGACAAAGCTCCGGCTGAAGGAGTGGTTAAGTATGTTGCTGGTGACATCTTCCATGTCGCCCCGCCTGCTCAAGCTGTGTTGATCAAGGTATTTATGAATCTGCCATCTTCCACCTCGTCCCACATGCTCATATATTAGGGTTTTCTTAAGTTACACATTTTAAAGTTTGACCAAATTTACAGAAGATATATTAAAATTCATAATACCAAATCACTATTATTAGATCTATCATCTACTACCTTTGTAAGCTAATAGAAGACGTTTTAGATCATCACAATAGTGATCTAAAACGCCTTATATTACATTTTGTAGAAGTAGTAGTATATTTTCATTTTGTACTTATTTGGTGTTGTAAACATTGATATATTTTATATGAATTTTATTACACTATTTTTTTTGAATGTTTTATTAAACTATTTACAAAGTTTGACTCAAAGGCAAATCTAATTAATATGTGAAGTAAACAAAGAAACAGAGGGGGTACTAGTTAACTTAGTCGAGTTTGAGTCAGATTAGGACTTATGTAGCCAGTCGTGAGTGAACGAACGTTCTCCATGTAGTCATGCATGTAGCACGATCCAGTATATGTCCCTGAGTTTGGTTTCTAGTCACACGCTCGCGAGATTGTGATGGGGTGCATGATATCAAGGCAACGTGAAATCAACGACCATTGCACGATAAAACCGACATATCATTGTGGTCTCCAATGTTTAGTGTTTTATGCGTGTGTTCGTGATCCATAGGTGAAACCCAATAGAGAGCACCGACTAAAAATGATTAGTTGTTCTGTTTGAAGTAACACTTTAATTCAAGTTATATTTTCTTGCTAGTTTTGATTAAACTTACAGAAGTTTATCCGTGCATGGTAGTCTGTTCTGCACTTGTGGAGCGACGAGGATTGCATCAAGATCTTGGCACAATGCAAGAAGGCCATTCCTCCCCGAGACGCAGGAGGAAAAGTCATTGTGATAGATATTATGCTTAGCTCGGCTTCAGGGCTGATGCTGGAAACCCATCACCTGGTGGATACGTTGAAGCTGGTGATGACGAGAGGTCGGCAGCGGGATGAAAAGGACTGGAGCGACATCTTCATGAAAGAAGGATTCAGCGAATATAAGATTTTCAAGAAAGTTGGAGCTCGAGTTGTCATTGAGGTCTACCCGTAAGGTTGTGCTCCCAAATGCTATAATATATGTTGTGAACTGTTGTGTGCTCCAAGGATATATAAATAATTGTGTGCCTTACAATTTTCTGAAGGGAGGTCTCGCGGGTCATAAAATAGGAACACTGTTATGTTTTGTTACATTATGGTACTCGTGCGACTTTCTTTTGGAAAAGTATTATATATGCACTCACAGTGTTTTTCATACGATACCATGTACAATAGCCTACCATAAGATTATGTTGGAAATATTCCCTAGAGGCAATAATATTGTATTATTTATTTTCACATTTATAATTAAGAGTTGATATTCTATGCTATATTTGCTCCGATCCTGGAATATGAGATTCAATAAAAATCTCATAAGCATGTGTGGAATGATAAACGGTAAAATCCGATTCCTAGTCTCGCCGTAGAACTATCTCAAGTGTTGTATGTTGATCATTTCTTCCGGATCTTGGGATATTTTTAAGTGTAACGATAGTCCCAAACAACATTGAGAGTATGACATTAGAAGAATGACCGTATTGAGTTGTTCCAACTTGTTTGTTATACTTCGAGATACTATCGTATCGTCACAAATCTATTGTTATAACACAGACAGTTAACGTACAAGTAGATAAAGGGGCTTTTGTCCCGGTTGGTAAGGCCCTTTAGTCCCGGTTTTTGAACCGGGACTAAGGTCGCGGCCACGTGGAGCTCCACCTTTAGTCCCGGTTGGTAACACCAACCGGGACTAAAGGAAATTTTACGATTTTTTTTTTTGAAATTTTTTTATTTTCAAATTTCTGAATTATTTTAACCTCTAATCTCTAATCACCACCCCTCATCACTGCTCAATTTATTCTCTAATCTCTAATCACCCCTCATCATTCCAAATCATCTAACTTCCCGAACGGTCACCCATCCTCCCACTCCCCCAGCCTGAGCACGCTTAACTTCCGGGTTCTATTCTCCCTCGTTTCCAAGTCTGCACTTGTTGTTTTCCTCACAAAAGTAAGATGTCAATCCTATTAACCTTCAGGAATTTTCCTTGAGCATGAAGTGACACATTTCACTGTTTGAGTTTGAAACTATTGTTTTAAAAAACAATAATTATTTTGTAACACTAATATTTCTTGAATAATTAGTTTGACCATTGTTTGACCATTGTTTGACCACAGTTTGACCATTGTTTGACCACAGTTTGACCAGATTTGACCAAAATTCAAAATAACTGAAATAATTATTTAGTAACACTAATATTGTAGAATAATTAGTTTGATCATTGTTTGACCACAGTTTGAAAAAAATTCAATTTTTTCCACTCTAGATCTTAAAAGCCCTGTAACTTTTTTTCTGTTAGGTTTTTGGGGATTTTGAAAATGTTTAACTTTTCGAGTAGATGATTTTTCATATAAAAAAATTTCATCCGAGTTAGTATGCAAAAGTTATGCCCATTTTTACAAATTCTCGAGAGATTTTGCAAATAAAGTCGAAGTTCATATTTGCAAATTTTCCCAACAACTAGACCACATATCACATGGGAAACTTATTTTCTTTTATTTTTTTGACATTTTCATCATTTTCTTTTATTTTTTTAAACTGAAAAGGCGAACCACAGGGGGGGGTAGAGTTTGAAAATGGGACCTTTAGTACCGGTTCGTGCCATGAACCGGTACTAATGCCTCAAACCCCATTAGTAACGATTCGTGCCACGAACCGGGACTAAAGGTCTAACCCTTTAGTCCCGGTTGGTGCCACGAACCGGGACTAATGGGCATCGCACCCTTTAGTCCTGGTTCGCGGCACCAACCGGGACTAAAAGGTCCAGACGAACCGGGACAAATGGCCCATGTGGCCCTTGGGCGCACGAACCGGGACTAATGCCCCCATTAGTCCCGGTTCTAGACTGAACCGGGACTAATGGGCTAACCCGGGGTGGACCAAAGCCCTCTTTTCTACTAGTGGTATGCTTTAGTTTCTTAGACCATGAGAGGATCGTAGCCACTTCTTACTGGATGATTAACTTTGGGGATGCTCAAATGCCATATATTAAACGGTGATCATCAGGACAACTTACATGTTCGTCGGAAAGTTTGACAAGGGGTTGGATAGCTCAAGAGTGGGATTTGCTCCTCCAACGATGAAGAGATATTCTTAGGGTCTCTCAGTGCGATGGCATGCATCATCATCTGGCCAAACACAGGTGACTGGGTCATAGGGATGCCAGAACATGTCAACGAGAAAGACGAACAAAATTGGTAATGAGCAGACTAGTATCGTGAGCATGAGATTGACTCAAGAGGATACTGATACATCTCACCCTGGATTTTGTAAAGTATCGCGAAGCAAAGGGATAGCTTATGATAAACAAAGGTTTACTCGAATATCATTCGTTTTTTCACGGGGATGAATATGGATGTCCACGGTTCCACTATTGATCATTGAGCGAAAGGGAGTGTCGGTCATATCTATATTTTAACGAACCTACAGGGCCTCACGCTTAAGGAATAACGACATGTTGAGTGTTATTGGAGCGAGAGTTATGAGAAAATATTATTGAAATAGTTTTGGGAATAAAAACCGGAAGTGTTTCGAGGTAACCGGAAGAGTTTCAGGGAATACCTGGTAACACCGGCAAATGATATATTGGCAAAAATTGTTTCCAAGGCCTAATATAAATAATAGAGGACTTATATAATGATCTAGGAGTCCCTAGAATTTATCTACGGTCAATGGGCTAAAAACATATATCAATTGGCATATTCGTGGAGAGCTAATGGGCCTAGAAGGCCCATGTAGGGTTGGCGCACCCTTTAAGCTTATTGGACAAGTTATGGGGGCGCATGGGAGTTGGAGGAGGACTCCTCCACACTGGACACAACCCAAGGGAGGGTTTTCCTCCTCCAATTCAGCCTAGCCCCTCCCTCCACCTCTCTCTCTCTCTCTCTCTCCCTCCCCTCTCTCTCCCTCCTCTCTCTCTCTCTCTATATATATATATAGGGTGGATAAATTATGATAACACCCTCTAGAGTCTTATTCTGCACACCAAACATCTTATTCTGCTAATACCTAGTAGCACCTAACACCGAAACAACAAAAAACGCCACCGCCCAACCCACCCCCTCTGTCTTCCCTCACCCACCCACTCCCGACCAGTCAACCGTTCCCACCACCCGTACACTCCTCC
>NC_041386.1:715738399-715738841 GCF_002162155.2 Triticum dicoccoides | reverse complement strand
ATTAGGCCTCCCCTGCCCCGCTTGCTCTCCCGCCCGCCGCCGCCGTGGCCCGCCCCAACCTACTACCTTCGGCGCCCAGCAACCACTGGATCCGGCGGGATCCGTCTCCGCCGCCCGCACGGGTCCCAGCCACCCCCAGATCCCCGCCGCTCCTACCTCTACCTCCCCCTCATGGCCGCCTTCCACCTCACAGCCCCGCCCCGGCCGCCTTCCACCTCGCCGACCCCCGGTGACCCACTGCCTCGTTGCGGTGAGCCACCACCCGATCCCGTCCACCTTCCTCCCGCGGACAGCACCCCACCGCCGCCGCACCCAACCCAGCTTCTTTGTCCATCTGCTGGACCAGCATCGCTACCTACCAGCGCCACCCCGGCACGCACCACCTCCGCCTGTCGTCGTCCCATCAAGCGCCGTCGCTGGATACCTTTGGATCACGACAGCC
>NC_041386.1:715729861-715738229 GCF_002162155.2 Triticum dicoccoides | reverse complement strand
GTCTCCGCCGCCCGCACGGGTCCCAGCCACCCCCAGATCCCCGCTGCTCCTACCTCTACCTCCCCCTCATGGCCGCCTTCCACCTCACAGCCCCGCCCCGGCCGCCTTCCACCTCGCCGACCCCTGGTGACCCACTGCCTCGTTGCGGTGAGCCACCACCCGATCCCCTCCACCTTCCTCCCGCGGACAGCACCCCACCGCCGCCGCACCCAACCCAGCTTCTTTGTCCATCTGCTGGACCAGCATCGCTACCTACCAGCGCCACCCCGGCACGCGCCACCCCCGCCTGTCGTCGTCCCATCAAGCGCCATCGCCGGATACCTTTGGATCACGACAGCCGCATCCCCAGCCTCCCGCGACCCCAGCAGTCGGGTCTGTCTCCACCTTCTTCCCTCCTCTATATGCTTGACATGAAGGAGAGCCCCGCCTCGGAGAGGAAGTAGCGTGGGCTGCGGGCCGCGACGGAAGCGAGCAGCACGTGCCCAGTCTCTCTTCCTCTTCTTCAACGGCATTCTCCTCTAGGCCGCCCTACGCCCTTGTTCTCTTCCTCTTCTTCAACCGCCGCCACCGGCAGAGGAGGTCGGGTGATGACTCCGATGGCTCCAGATGGGGTGCAGTTCCCTTGGGATCTCCAAGTGGTTCAGTCGCCCCAGGGTTGCAGTGCAGTTCCTCGCGAGAGGCAGGCGGCGTCCCGAGCTGTCCTGATGCACACGGGCATGCAGTGGAGCACCTCCCGTTCTGCGATGTGTGGCTAAGATCGAGACTTCCATGCTCCCCGATGGAAGAGCACCTGCCGGCAAGCCCAGCAAGCCATCGCTGCAGCCGGCGACTGCGACTATGCACAAGGGCATGCAATTCTGCCCACAAAGAAGTGCAGCTCGACCAGCGGGGACCTGCAGTTCTGCCCATGCCGTCGAAGGATTCTAACTCTGCACACGGGCGTGCAGTACTGTCCGTGGGGAAGTGCAGCTCGACCAACAAGGCCCTGCAGTTCTGCCCACAGCGTCGAAAGCTTCTAACTCTTCAATTGGGCGTGCAGTACTGCCGGTGGGGGGATGCAACTCGAACGAAGAACAGGGTCAACGCTGGAGGTCAGAAAGTTGGAGGTAGTTTAGGTGAAGCCCTGCGGAGATAGTTTCACCATCAGTGTCACCACGTCGTCGTGCTGCCAAAACTCATCCACTACCTCGCCATCTTGCTGGATCAAGAAGGCGGAGGACGTCACTGAGCTGAACGTGTGCTGAACGCGGAGGTGTCGTACGTTTGGTACTTGATCGGTTGGAGCGTGAACAAATTCGACTACATCAACCATGTTACTAAATGCTTCCGCTTACGGTCTATGAGGATACGCCGACAGACTCTCCCCCTCGTTGCTATGCATCTCCATGCATAGATCTTGCGTGTGCATAGAGTTTTTTTTGTTTTCCATGCAATGTTTGCCAACAATTTAAATAGGTTTTGTTGCTTGTCTCTAGGTGAGGTAGGACTAAACTTTGATGGTGGCCTTATCATTATCGAGAGCCACCCTCGGGTAACAATTGCTCCGCTGAGAGCTCCTCTCGGTAAAGATGTGGATCATAAATTTTTAAAAAACGCCGGCATCCATTTTTAGAATATGACAGCCACTATAAATCTTCTCTACTCGGAACTGGAAGATTCATAGTGACTGTACAGACACTTACTAATGAAGACCGAAGCTTAATGTGGTTGGAGTATTGAACTATTTAAACATGTCTTTTTGCTAGTCGGCATGCGAGGTGGGACTAAATCTTTGCCAAGAGCCACTCTCGGCAAAGAGTTGCAACCGTCACCGTGCCGTTAGTCGCAGCCGAATGTGCCACGTGATAAAACGTTGCCGTGTGTGACCAGATGGCCCTCTGCAAATAGTGCCTTTGCCGAGTATAGCCTGTTTGCCGAGCAATACTGTCGGCATTATCATGTGTTTGCCAATTTATTTACTTTGCCGAGTGTGGCTCTCGGTGTTCTATACATTTCCGAGTGCCCGTGTTTTAGCTCTCGGTGAAGACGCCGACACCCGGCGTATACGAAAATTCTAGTAGTGAGCTAGGCATCAACCATAATGGTAATAAAAATGAATACCTGAGCAATAATTATGAATCACAAACCAAGTCTTCTATGAACAGCCACCCACAACTCAAATAGGTTCAACAACAAGCATACGCGCAAAATAGCAGTGCACAGTTGAAACAACTACAAGTAACACGAAATAATTAAGTCTGAACATGGAAACACAATTCGTTTTCGATCTCATAATAAGCCACAATAATACTTCCTCCTTCCCAAAATAAGTGTCTCAAATTTAATACAACTTTATACGGAAGTTAGTATAAAGTTGAGAAACTTCTTTTTGGGACGGAGGGAGTAGAAGAGAATATCACACTTGACAAGAAAAAGCACACGATGCCACCAACAATAGTAGCAGTAGCATCACCGTAGTGGAGGTGGAACAAACAGCAAATGGCGCCTTAAGAAAGCAGAGGAGTCCCAGACACTATGCGCAATCGGATCTGTCCTTTTCCTTGATCTGCAATAATGAACACCATAGCGAAGCCTCTTCATTCCTTCATCTACATAACGAACATCATGTCACATCAGCATGTTGTAGTAATAAGATAATAAGAGACGAGTGAGGAAGCTAGTACAGTACTCCCTCCGTCCCATAATACAAGAACATTTTTTACGCTAGTGTAGTGTCAAAAGCATTCTTATATTATGGGACGGAGGGAGTAGTTGGCAAGTGAGTAGCTATTGCTTACAAACGTGCACATTTCTGGTAGGTCGTTCTCGGAGAGAATGCTGCCACTGTGTCCCTTGAATTGCAGAACATTGGCGCAACAACAGCAAGAAATCACTTGTGATTTCGTGGAAGCCGAGACGCTGGAGGGGCATGAGGAACTCAATGCCAGATGGGACCTCCATCATGCTGTTGAGGTTGATTAAGAATAATCTTTCCAGGTTTGCCATGGCACCTTGTTGTATATCTAGCTGCTCCAGATTAGGCAGGTCTCTCAACTGAAGAGTCTTCAGCTTGGGAAACCACCCCATGAGAAATGCTAGATGCTCTCCATTGTATGCTCTGGTGAAATGTATTTGCGTCAAATTAGACAGCCGAGAAAGCGATGGCAAAGGGTCTTCCCTCAGTTGTGACCAAGATAGAGACAGTCTATACAAGTTCTGCCCCCCAACAGGTTGGAAGAGAAGAGACTCATTCAACGCCCCTTCCGCCAGTCGCCCTCTCAAAACTAGCTTCCGCAGGTTTGGCAGGACATTCAACAAGAGAACCTCATTCTCATCACTGGCGCTCACAGAAAGGTTGGACAAATGCCGCATTTGAACTAGAGAGTCCCTAATGCGCCCACAGTAGATTCCCTTCACATTCCACAACCTCAAGCTTCTTAGTTGCCTCAGCTCACCTAAATGTCTAATAGATCCGTCATGTGCTTCCAATGCTCGGAGGGTCTGCAGGTTTGTCAGATTTCCAAGCCCACTGGCAATATGCACACCACTGGAACACTTAAATGCTCTCCAATTTGGATCAATTTTTTTCTCAACAAATAAGTTCCTAAGCTTCTTCAATTTCACAATCCCACTAGGCACCTCATGTATGTCAGATCTAGCAAGGTCCAGTGTCAACAAATTTGAAAGCTTGTCAACAGACATTGGAAGCATCTTCACTTTTGAATTACGTAGACCCAAATGGCGGAGATTGAAAAGATCTCCAATAGCATCTGGGATCTTCTCAATGGGTAGACCACTTAATTCTAACACTGTCATATATCTTGACTTCTTACATAGCAGAGGTAGTATAGTGAACGTTGGCACGCTATTGTCCACTGTAATGACAGTTCTAAATCAGTGCATACCAGATAATGTCTGATAAATATCCTTCGTTACTTTATGCAGTACCAGTCGACGTACATCCATCTCAAGTGATTTCCCACATTTATCCTCATATGTATCACCACAGCAGTCCTTCTGGCATAGATGAACTGCCAATTCACGTAAGATATCATGCATTCTGAATTCTTTTATCCTGCCAAATGAGTTTCTCTCAACAAGTTGTATCATGTTTCTATCAATCAATTCCTTCAGATAGCCTTCGGCCACTTCTTCTAGAGTGCTTTCACCCCTCTCCTCGATGAAACCCTCTGCTATCCATAACCGTACGAGCCTTTTCCGTTTGAAAAGATAGTCTTCTGCAAATAAGCTGCAATACAGGAAACAACTTTTCAAGTGTGTTGGAAGGTAGATGAAGCTCAAATGCAAAACATTCCTTATGTGACCTAGCCTTGAATTATTAATTAACTCCCAACTCAGTTGATCATTTATCCTTCTCCATTCATCTATAGTTTTCTCACGCACACGCAAGAGGCTACCAACTGACACAATAACCAGAGGCAAGCCTTTGCACTTGTTAACTATTTCCTTGGACAATGGCTTCAACTCTGCTGGACATTCATGAATTGTATCTCTTGCGGGATAGGCTTTCTTACAAAACAGATCCCAAGCCAGTTCTTCTGGTAAAGCTTCTAGTGTTAAGATATGTCCTCGGGAGGCAAGTGCAGCAACATCAATCTACTACCCTTGTCATTATGAATAAGCGCCCTAGACAAGTCATCAAATGCTTCTGGAGTCCAAACATCATCCAATATGATCAGATACCTCTGTTGCTCCAAAAATCTCTTCAGTGTCACTTCAAGGCATGCGATGTCCATGGCCGCAGTGTTAGATACGACATTGACTTTATCTCTAAAAAGTTCCTTGATTATATTCCTCAAGACATCTTCTCTGGAATAAGTTTGTGACATGGAGACCCATGCATGACACTGGAATTTATCTCTCTCCTTCCTGTAGACATTTGCAGCTAGAGATGTTTTACCAAGCCCTCCCATTCCAAGCAAGGCTATGACAGAGCATTCCAAATCATCACATGCCACCCACTGCTCTAGTTTTTCTCTGTTTTTATCCACCCCCACTAGATCTTCTTCGTCAAGGGAAGGTGAAATATTTGCTAGATCTTGTGATCTCTTGACCATGTATTTTGAGCTGCTAGTATCCCGGTTGTTTATCATGGGAACCCATCTTTTTTTTGTCTCTGACAGGTGTGCAAGGTCTTTCTCTATTTCCTTCACCTTGAAAGCTATTTGGTTCAAAGAAAGCAGAGATCTTGGTTTTCTGAACCCTTTCTTCAGGTAAAAGCAATGCCTTGTATCCTGTTGCCGGCCAACTAGATACAAGTACTCATCCACCATGTCCTCCATCACATGTGCTACCTTCCTTACCTCCTCCAATCAGCCCTCATATACTTGATCATCACAGTTTCGAATGTCCATTTGATAAAGAACATCATGCATTACAAGAAGCTCTCTCGCAGCACGACCCATGTTGCCCTGTAACTCCTTTAGTTGCATGCGGTACTTCGCAAACTGAGTGCTGGCCTGGTCTGCCGCTCCATTTGCCAAGGCATTTCCGATCTTTTTAATGGCTAGAAGAATCATGATCTCTGCCATTACTTACAGAAATTGCTAGTGTATCACTGTTGGGTGGTTGCCTAGTTGTGTATTTTCCTCGATATCATCAGAATGACACTACAAATGAAGTGATGTACTATTAATTAAACTGTCAATGCATTCTCCTAGTAGCACGCACTTGCCGAAAACACTTTAAAACTCTCCACTCGCAGCAGAAAAGCAAAATAAGCAAAACCTTTCAAAGTACTCCTACTAAACTCTTTCATACTATTAATCTTTCTAACTCTAGCGCACATAATAAACAAAATAGTCCTCATTGGAGGCAGGTCCATGAGAATTTTAAAATGCTTGGGACTGTGCTATAGTCAAGCAAGAACGGGTGGCATTTGACCAATAACTGACCAAGCATGATCCACTTTCTTATTGGGACATCTATTGTATCGGATGTTGCAATTTTAATCAAGTAAAAGAAAGAGGGCTCCAATCTGAATACCTGCCAACTCGCAAATGTAACAGTTCCTGGAAACTTAGCTCCATTTTTATCCTCAATATGATTTTTCAGAAAAAAATCCTCAACATCTATTGTATCTCCAGAGGCATGGAGAAACAACTAGCTAAAGTTGTTGAATAAGCTGCAAGAAAGACGCATTACAATCATGAAAGTGAATAAGAAAACAGGGTTATTATGCCATAGCAGTCCTTGGGAGAAATCAAAATATCAAAACCATGATTTAAACGACCAAAATTAAAGGAGTCGTCATGTTCACTTCAGTAGATCCACACAACAAGGATACTGAATCCAGGAGGGTAGAAATTCCAAATTCCCATCATGTACTAAGTATGTCGCCAGTAAAAAGCATTATCTATAACTACGCTATTCCAGATTATTTGTGAATCAAAGAGAGACAATGAATGGCTACTAAAACCTGAGCATAATTGATAGCTCACCAGACCGTGGTTCCGAAAATCATGTTCCCGAAGGTTTCATTTCGTTTGGACTCCGTTTGATATTCTTTTTGTGCGAAACACTGAAACGGACAAAAAACGGCATTTCTGGGCTGGGCCTCCCGTTAATAGGTTAGTCCCAAAAGATATATAAAAGTGTATAATAAAGCACAATAATGTCCAAAATAGAATATAATATAACATGGAACAATAAAAAATTATAGATACGTTGGAGACGTATCAGGGTGCTCGCCCTCAACATCCCCAGGGTCATCACGGCTGATCTTATAGCACATTGCACCGCATATCGGGCATGCATTCAAATCCTCGTACTCACCGCGGTAGAGGATGCAATCATTAGGGCATCCATGTATCTTCTGCACCTCCAATCCTAGAGGGCAGACAACCTTCTTTGATTCGTACGTACTCTAATTCATTGTCCTTTGGAAGCATCTTCTTTAATTTTATCAGCAACTTCTTAAATTCCTTGTCAGATACTCCATTCTCTGCCTTCCATTACAGCAATTCCAGTGTGGTGCACAGCTTTTTCTTCTCATCTTCGCAATTTGGGTACAAGAATTTCATGTGATCCTCTAACATGCGTTGTAACTTCAACCTCTCCTTTTCAGTTGCGCAGTTTCTCTTTGCATCGGCAATGGCCCGACCAAGATCATCAGCAGGATCATCTGATGCCTCTTCTTCAGCTTCTTCCCACATTACCGGCTCAACTTCTTCCCCCATAGTTGTACCATCGTATTCAGGGAACCCATGGCCAGGATAGCTGTCGTTGTCCTCTTCTTATTTATTCTCTTCCATTAGGACCCCTCTTCTCCGTGCTTGGTCCAAACATTATAGTGGGGCATAAACCGGACTCAAACAGGTGGACGTGAATGGTTCTTGACTTAGAGTAATTCTGATCATTCTTACAGATAGCACATGGACAACACATAAAATCATCCGCCCGCTTGTTTGCCTCAGCCGCAGTCAGAAAAGTATGCACGCCTTTAACGAACTGGGGAGAGCATCGGTCATCGTACATCCATTGTCGGCTCATCTTCATTATAGAACACCGAAAATACCAAATTAATACAAGTTCATACACACTTGTTCTCATAAAACAACTCACACACTCTCTAGCTAAAGCATTTAAATGCAACAACAAATGCGATCAAGATCGCCACTAAGGTAACAATTGATCCAACATCATAATGATACCAATCCTCACTATCAATGGCATATTTTTTTAATCTTTCTAATCTTCAAGCGTATTTTCTCCATCTTGATTTTGTGATCATCGACGACATCGGCAACATACAACTCCAGTTTCATCTTCTCTTCTTCAATTCTTTTCAATTTTTCTTTCATATTCTCGTTTTCTTTTTTAACTAAATTTAACTTCTCGACAAATGGGTCGGTTGGAATTTCTAGTTCACATAGCTCCTAGATAAAAAATATCTATGTCAATTTGATGGGCACAATTGGCATAAACGCGAAATGCAACAAATAGTTATAAAAGAAAATATATATACCACATCAGAATCATAAACCGGACGAGGGCCGACGGGGACATCTATCAAGACCATGGCACTATGTATGACAAACAAACATACAAGTAAGAAAATTATACAAGTAACTATCTAAATCATACAAACATGATTTTTTTATATAAAAAGACAAAAACAAGAGGCTCACCAAGCTAGGTGGTGCCGGCGACAGGATGGGGTGCGGGCGATCGACGGTGATTAGGATGGGGACGGGAAGGCACTAAGTAAACCACACCTACATATGCAAACTAAGAAGTTAATTTGAGCTCAGATTGCATATAAATCAAATAAACTACCACGTATAATTACTTCCAAACTAAAACCCACAAATCACTATACTTATAGAGCATTGCAAGAGCTAATCTAGCAATGAGAGATAAAAGGACA
>NC_041386.1:715718616-715729016 GCF_002162155.2 Triticum dicoccoides | reverse complement strand
GGGAAGGCACTAAGTAAACCACACCTACATATGCAAACTAAGAAGTTAATTTGAGCTCAGATTGCATATAAATCAAATAAACTACCACATATAATTACTTCCAAACTAAAACCCACAAATCACTATACTTATAGAGCATTGCAAGAGCTAATCTAGCAATGAGAGATAAAAGGACAAAGTTGCTAACGTTTGTGATCACTTGGATGGACGGGGGGCCTCAAATCTTGACAATTTTAGGCAAAATGAAGGATGAGCTCGAGCTTTGGGGAAGAACAGAGACGAGAAGGAAAGGGGAAGAACAGGGAGCTCGATCGCGTGCTGGACGAAGGGTTTATATAGGAAAACCTTTAGTCCCGGTTCATGACACAAACCGGGACTAAATGTGAGCTACTAGTACCGGTCCGTGCCATGAACCGGGACTAAAGGGCCTGGTGGGGCCCCAGCCTGACACCAGCCTGCCACTACCTCTTTAGTCCCGGTTCGTGCCACAAACCGAGACTAAAGGTTCAACACGAAGCGGGATTAATGATGCCCGCCCGCCTAGCCATTGAAACTGGTACTAATGGTCACATTAGTGCTGGTCCGTAATTGAAACGGAACTAATGAGGTGAACATAGGGTCGTTTTTCTACTAGTGAAAGTAGAAGGGCCAGGTCATGATGCGAGCACAGCGGGCCGGTAGCAGCGTATGCGTGGCCATGATCCTAACGACGTGGGGTGGCACGTCCGCCACGGGCATGGCGTCTTGATCGGGCATGGCTGTTACACAAGGAATAAAAACAACAAAAACAGAAAAGCCGCAAATCAGTTGCGCGGCACAAAATTCCAACGTGTTCTTGAGCTGTTTGGCTGAGTTGGTCCTTGTGCTCATGAGAGAGTTGCCGTTTGGTAACGGCAATGATCAATGTAGATCCAGAGTGATTTTGCACCTGTGGTGACTTGTTTGGTGCGAGTTGTCATGGCTTGGTGAGTGGATAATGCTAGTCTTGTTGTTGAAGCCAACAAGGACAAGCCAGAGGGAACCTGAATGTTATGACGGTCAAGTCGATGCTAGTCTTGTGGTTGAAGCTAAATTATTTCTTCAGGAGAATTAAAAAAAGCACAATTATTTTCCGACATGCTACCCCATTTGAAAGCACCGTGCCTGTGTGAACATCCGGTCACTTCAAAGTCTTGGTCCCCAAGCACTTAAGGTGCCTGTGTCCGCATCCATTCACAAGCCCATGTGTCGTATTTTGATGAAGAGGAGTCCATGTGTCCACATCCATCCATTATTTTCTGAAGTACTCCCCACTATTTAGCATCGAATGCCCATATATGCCGAGTGTATTTAGGGGACCAATCCAGACACGTGCCAACCCCTGGGAGATTCGTGGCGCAGCAAATAAGCCGAGCATGGCCCTCGGCTTACAGTGAAATGACACAGCTTACAAGGCCTAATCCGGTCCAAATGAAGCCGAATACTGTAAGCTGGCTTACACTTCACCAAGGTTAAATTGGGCTTCGCCGAATATGTTTCATACTCGGGTTCATTTATTTTTCCGGTAGCGATAGATACAATACAACACATCCTAAGCAGTACAGTAGCAAACCCACTTGGAGCAAATTAAACTATATACATACATGAGCTAAAGGAAATTACTTTATAGAACATCCATCAATTCAACGGAAAAGCTGGATTACCAGCATATATTCTTAACCACCACTTTTCAACAATTCCAGCTACCAAGCACCTGCGATTGTTGACAAGTATGGTGGAAATCCGAGATTAGCATGTAGTAACACTTTTCTGACCCAAATTCAGATAATCTCGATATACTGAAATTCAGTGTTGATTTACCATAACACAAACACAATGTTTGCTTATTTTGGATTTTTTGAATTAATGGACAACTAGTTCATGCGGACCCGAGATAGGATTGCTGGCAACTTAAGATGAATTATACGGAAGGGCTTCAAGTTTTTTCCTCCCTTTTTGTCTGAATGAAAAGAATGCAACTCTAAATGAAGTAATTAACTCAAACAGGTGTCATTCTTCCTTTCTCCGAAGTCTGTTAATGACGAGGAGCCGCAGAAAAAGTATCTTCAGGGATGACCTGTAAAATTCCATGTGTGAGGCAAATGCACATGGATAAATAATATAACTGCAACTACTACAAAAATTAGCAAACGCGGACGAGCTCGCACGCTCTCGGAATCGCTAGGCGCTCGTTTCCTTCGTGATATGGGCTGGGTCAGGTATTGTCGGCTGTATAGGTTTTCTAACATCCTTATTTTATATATGGATGATGGTGGACCCACGTGGATAGCCGATGGCCGAGTTTGCTGGATGCAGCGACGACGTCCGTCACATATATCAGACTTCTCATCAGACTAATAGGCTTGCCATGCGATTGAGACACACACATACACCGGTATACTTATTCCTGTGTGCAGAGCTAGCTAATTACTTCGTCCATGCAGCTAGATTGACTGTCCACAACTTTTCTAATACTCACCTGGAAAATTTCAGAATTATTTTTGCTATTTCCATACAAGAGCACACATTCATATTTTTTGTAATGTTCACATGGCAATTTATGAAAAACAATTCTCTAAAACGCAAGGCAATTCTTGAACCACCCCTACTATTTTTACACCATGGCAAAAAAAAAAGACTTTGCTGGCAAAACTAAATAGTGGACCAAGGCAACTCCAAAAATTTCTGTTATGCTTTTCAAGTGATGAAAAATTCACTTCCCTATGTTTTCTAAAATGATGGCAATTAATAACATGGCAAAATTCCTAGATTTTGTACAAATAAATTTGGCATGCTAAGTTTCAGAAACAAGAATTTACGGTGGTAGCCATGAATAAAAATGCAAAGGTCGATGCAATAAACCTGCCATGGTCAAATACAATAAATTACCCATAAGTACATTTATTGAAATGTAGTATAAAATTTAAACTGCCCATGGCAAAAACATCAGAAAGTTTGTCATGCCTAGTTTATAGCTAAAAAGCAAGTATTTTTTTCCATTTAATGAGCATAGATCTAATACATATTAAGGTGCCATGGCAGAAACATCTTTAAAAAGTTTAACATGACATGTGTGTCTATATATATATATATATATATATATATATATATATATATATATATATATATATATATATATATATGTATGTACATATGTATGTATTACAAAACTTAAGGTCGCGTGGCAAAAAATATCTTAATTTTTGCCTTGGCAACTACATAGATATAGAACAACTACTTAAGACGCCATGTCAAAAACACATTAAGTTTGCCATGGATATTATATGGTTGCAGTAGAAAACTTAAACTGAACATGAAAAAAAAGGTTGCCATGTATATATTATAGCTAAAAATCAAGTAAAATTCCATGTCATGTACATAGTTGAAGGCAAATAAAACATCATAAGTTGTCAAAGCCAAAAAAATCACAACATGGCAAAAATGGCAATTATGTGTAAAAATTACCATGACACTACTTGCCATTAATTTGAAAAGAAAAACAAAGCATGGCAATTGCGTATATAATTTGTCAGGATGCGTACGCAAAGTGTGCCATCATGCTCTTAAAAACAGTGCACATCGTGGCAAATTTAAAGAATATTGTTCTTTTGAGAAAGAAGGCGAATTTAGGATTTTTTTTTCATGGGTGCATGACAATTTTTGCTAGGAATTTTGTTCTCTAGAAACACGGCAAATTTCGGAATTTGCCATGCTGCGGAAGAGAATTTTTTGACATGTTCAATAATTGGGAAGTTATTTACAAAACAAATGCCATTATAAAAACAATAAAAAGATAATTTGACATTGTATCTACAATAAAAATGCCATGATAAATACTTTTTTTATTTGCTTTTGCCGTGGTACAATTGAAACAAGAATACCTGTATTTGCCATGTGAACATGGCGATATATATTAAGTGGGCATGTATGTAAACTATTTGTTTCAACAATTGCCATGATTTAGAAAACACAATTTCTTTCTAGAATTGCCATTAGACAATTATAAATTTGTTTCAAGAACTGCCATGATTTAGAAAATAGAATTTGTAAATTGTCGTGTGACAATTTTAATTTTTCTAAAAATTTGGCATGTGCTTGGAAACATAATGTTCTGACTTTGCCATGTGACCAATAGAAATTTCATTCATACTTGTTATGTTAGACAGAAAAAAAATTGCTCCCGAATCCCATGAACCAATTCAAAACATTTTTAGAAAATTACACAGATACAGATCGATAGCGTACATGCTGCTAGTACTACGCTTCATATGCCATTTTCCCGTCAGGCCAAGGCGAGCTATGAATCGGCGAACCAGGGCGCATCGTCCAGGTTCTTCATCCGCGCGCCGAGGTTGTCCCGGAGGAGGCGCTCGAACCCCAGCAGCAACTACTTGGCTGGCCGAGGCGAGGCGTTGGTCATCCACTGCTCCTCCCACCGCTTCCGCTCCCGTGCGTGCGTCTCCTTGGTGTGTATGTGCTATGTGTGTGGTGCTGACTGCTGAGGGTGGGAGATGAGTGAAGGAGAGAGTGTTGAGCTATTTCGCTCACGTCATGTGCGTTTCCACCATTCTGTGCCGATGGATCGTTTTCTAGGATTATTGTCAGTCCATCACGGCGCCGTTCCACCCCGTTGTTAGGTCATATGCGTACACACACCGTACACGAACTGTTCGCACCTGACATCTTCGGTCGTATTTTCATCAGCACTAAATGCAACCTCCCACGCCTCACCGTACCATTGGTCCACCAAGCGGGAGCGCGCGAGCTCGTCCGCTATATCCCCACACTCCAACTACTACTACTAACAAGATGCAGGGACCATAAATCTATCAAAGGTTGCCAACTAAGTCATACGAATCGGGTAGCAATCACATCTGTCATGAGTGTCTGGATAACGACCTAGTAGTAGCAAACTTTGTGGGGCTGCATATTTGTTTACAACTATATATGCAAACTATTAAATGGGCTATAGAAGCCAACAATTGACTATTATTCGTGTTAGCTTTTACGATACTAGTAGCTTGTTCTTCAGCGGACAAGCGGAATGTAAGTCCTCCCCGATACCATGCTCTGCCTTATCATCTCCTCGTGTTCCACGAGAAAAGACAGGATAGCCAACGAATGCTATATGTATAGGTCAGTCCTCCCCTATATAATTAGCACAAGTGCACGAGCACAACACAGCACCGAGGTCTTAGAGAGAGAGAGAGGGAGAGAGAGAGAGAGAGAGACGATCATGGCAGCTCAGACCGACAAGATGGCCGTCCCCACCGACGCTGAGCTGCTCCAGGCCCAGGCCGACCTGTGGCGCCACACCTTGTGCTACCTCACGCCCATGGCGCTCCGGTGCGCCGTCGAGCTAGGCATCCCCACGGCCATCCATGGCCTCGGCGGCGCCGCGTCGCCCCACGACCTGATCGCCGCGCTGTCACTGCCCCCGTCCAAGCTGTCGTTCCTCGGCCGCCTGCTGTATCAGCTGGCCACGGCAGGCGTCTTCGACACCACCGACGCGGGGACGACGTACCGCCTCAACCCGATATCGTACCTCCTGGTGGACGGGTCCACATCGACGGCGATGGCTGCCAGACAGCCATCGTGCGTGTGGCTTCCTCGCGGTACTACGTGGAGGCGGCATTTGGGCTGGCGGACTGGTTCAGGAAGGACTTTGACGGGCCGGTGCCTTCGCCGTTCGAAGACTTGCACGGCGCGACCATCTTCGACGACAGCATGGCGCTCCTGGACCCGGAGATGGATAAACTGGTCCACGAGGCCAAGGCTTCCCATAACCATATGGGGATCGGTCTTGTGCTACGACAGTGCCGTGACCTATTTCAGGGACTGGAGTCTCTGACTGACTTGTGCGGTGGTGATGGGACGACGGCGAGGGCCATCGTCAAGGCCTATCCGCACATCAAGTGCACTGTGCTGGACCTGCCAAAGGTCATCGACAAAGCTCCGGCTGAAGGAGTGGTTAAGTATGTTGCTGGTGACATCTTCCATGTCGTCCCGCCTGCTCAAGCTGTGTTGATCAAGGTATTTATGAATCTGCCATCTTCCACCTCGTCCCACATGCTCATATATTAGGGTTTTCTTAAGTTACACATTTTAAAGTTTGACCAAATTTACAGAAGATATATTAAAATTCATAATACCAAATCACTATTATTAGATCTATCATCTACTACCTTTGTAAGCTAATAGAAGATGTTTTAGATCATCACAATAGTGATCTAAAACGCCTTATATTACATTTTGTAGAAGTAGTAGTATATTTTCATTTTGTACTTATTTGGTGTTGTAAACATTGATATATTTTATATGAATTTTATTACACTATTTTTTTTTGAATGTTTTATTAAACTATTTACAAAGTTTGACTCAAAGGCAAATCTAATTAATATGTGAAGTAAACAAAGAAACAGAGGGAGTACTAGTTAACTTAGTCGAGTTTGAGTCAGATTAGGACTTATGTAGCCAGTCGTGAGTGAACGAACGTTCTCCATGTAGTCATGCATGTAGCACGATCCAGTATATGTCCCTGAGTTTGGTTTCTAGTCACACGCTCGCGAGATTGTGATGGGGTGCATGATATCAAGGCAACGTGAAATCAACGACCATTGCACGATAAAACCGACATATCATTGTGGTCTCCAATGTTTAGTGTTTTATGCGTGTGTTCGTGATCCATAGGTGAAACCCAATAGAGAGCACCGACTAAAAATGATTAGTTGTTCTGTTTGAAGTAACACTTTAATTCAAGTTATATTTTCTTGCTAGTTTTGATTAAACTTACAGAAGTTTATCCGTGCATGGTAGTCTGTTCTGCACTTGTGGAGCGACGAGGATTGCATCAAGATCTTGGCACAATGCAAGAAGGCCATTCCTCCCCGAGACGCAGGAGGAAAAGTCATTGTGATAGATATTATGCTTAGCTCGGCTTCAGGGCTGATGCTGGAAACCCATCACCTGGTGGATATGTTGAAGCTGGTGATGACGAGAGGTCGGCAGCGGGATGAAGAGGACTGGAGCGACATCTTCATGAAAGCAGGATTCAGCGAATATAAGATTTTCAAGAAAGTTGGAGCTCGAGTTGTCATTGAGGTCTACCCGTAAGGTTGTGCTCCCAAATGCTATAATATATGTTGTGAACTGTTGTGTGCTCCAAGGATATATAAATAATTGTGTGCCTTACAATTTTCTGAAGGGAGGTCTCGCGGGTCATAAAATAGGAACACTGTTATGTTTTGTTACATTATGGTACTCGTGCGACTTTCTTTTGGAAAAGTATTATATATGCACTCACAGTGTTTTTCATACGATACCATGTACAATAGCCTACCATAAGATTATGTTGGAAATATTCCCTAGAGGCAATAATATTGTATTATTTATTTTCACATTTATAATTAAGAGTTGATATTCTATGCTATATTTGCTCTGATCCTGGAATATGAGATTCAATAAAAATCTCATAAGCATGTGTGGAATGATAAACGGTAAAATCCGATTCCTAGTCTCGCCGTAGAACTATCTCAAGTGTTGTATGTTGACATTTCTTCCGGATCTTGGGATATTTTTAAGTGTAACAATAGTCCCAAACAACATTGAGAGTATGACATTAGAAGAATGACCGTATTGAGTTGTTCCAACTTGTTTGTTATACTTCGAGATACTATCGTATCGTCACAAATCTATTGATATAACATAGACAGTTAACGTACAAGTAGATAAAGGGGCTTTTGTCCCGGTTGGTAAGGCCCTTTAGTCCCGGTTTTTGAACCGGGACTAAAGGGTCATTACTAATGCCTCTCCCCTTTAGTCCCGGTTCTTAAACGAACCGAGACTTACGGTCGCGGCCACGTGGAGCTCCACCTTTAGTCCCGGTTGGTAACACCAACCGGGACTAAAGGAAATTTTATGATTTTTTTTGAAATTTTTTTATTTTCAAATTTCTGAATTATTTTAACCTCTAATCTCTAATCACCACCCCTCATCACTGCTCAATTTATTCTCTAATCTCTAATCACCCCTCATCATTCCAAATCATCTAACTTCCCGAACGGCCACCCATCCTCCCACTCCCCCAGCCTGAGCACGCTTAACTTCCGGGTTCTATTCTCCCTCGTTTCCAAGTCTGCACTTGTTGTTTTCCTCACAATAGTAAGATGTCAATCCTATTAACCTTCAGGAATTTTCCTTGAGCATGAAGTGACACATTTCACTGTTTGAGTTTGAAACTATTGTTTTAAAAAACAATAATTATTTAGTAACACTAATATTTCTTGAATAATTAGTTTGACCATTGTTTGACCATTGTTTGACCACAGTTTGACCATTGTTTGACCACAGTTTGACCAGATTTGACCAAAATTCAAAATAACTGAAATAATTATTTAGTAACACTAATATTGTAGAATAATTAGTTTGACCATTGTTTGACCACAGTTTGAAAAAAATTCAATTTTTTCCACTCTAGATCTTAAAAGCCCTATAACTTTTTTTCTGTTAGGTTTTTGGGGATTTTGAAAATGTTTAACTTTTCGAGTAGATGATTTTTCATATAAAAAACTTTTTCATCCGAGTTAGTATGCAAAAGTTATGCCCATTTTTACAAATTCTCGAGAGATTTTGCAAATAAAGTCGAAGTTCATATTTGCAAATTTTCCCAACAACTAGACCACATATCACATGGGAAACTTATTTTCTTTTATTTTTTTGACATTTTCATCATTTTCTTTTATTTTTTTAAACTGAAAAGGCGATCCACAGGGGGGGTAGAGTTTGAAAATGGGACCTTTAGTACCGGTTCGTGCCATGAACCGGTACTAATGCCTCAAACCCCATTAGTAACGATTCGTGCCACGAACCGAGACTAAAGGTCTAACCATTTAGTCCCGGTTGGTGCCACGAACCGGGACTAATGGGCATCGCACCCTTTAGTCCTGGTTCGTGGCACCAACCGGGACTAAAAGGTCCAGACGAACCGGGACAAATGGCCCACGTGGCCCTTGGGCGCACGAACCGGGACTAATGCCCCCATTAGTCCCGTTTCTAGACTGAACCGGGACTAATGGGCTAACCCGGGGTGGACCAAAGCCCTCTTTTCTACTAGTGGTATGCTTTAGTTTCTTAGACCATGAGAGGATCGTAGCCACTTCTTACTGGATGATTAACTTTGGGGATGCTCAAATGCCATATATTAAACGGTGATCATCAGGACAACTTACATGTTCGTCGGAAAGTTTGACAAGGGGTTGGATAGCTCAAGAGTGGGATTTGCTCCTCCAACGATGAAGAGATATTCTTAGGGTCTCTCAGTGCGATGGCATGCATCATCATCTGGCCAAACACAGGTGACTGGGTCATAGGGATGGCAGAACATGTCAACGAGAAAGACGAACAAAATTGGTAATGAGCAGACTAGTATCGTGAGCATGAGATTGACTCAAGAGGATACTGATACATCTCACCCTGGATTTTGTAATGTATCGCGAAGCAAAGGGATAGCTTATGATAAACAAAGGTTTACTCGAATACCATTCGTTTATTCACGGGGATGAATATGGATGTCCACGGTTCCACTATTGATCATTGAGCGAAAGGGAGTGTCGGTCATATCTATATTTTAACGAACCTGCAGGGCCTCACACTTAAGGAATAACGACCTGTTGAGTGTTATTGGAGCGAGAGTTATGAGAAAATATTATTGAAATAGTTTTGGGAATAAAAACCGGAAGTGTTTCGAGGTAACCGGAAGAGTTTCAGGGAATACCTGGTAACACCGGGAAATGATATATTGGCAGAAATTGTTTCCAAGGCCTAATATAAATAATAGAGGACTTATATAATGATCTAGGAGTCCCTAGAATTTAGCTACGATCAATGGGCTAAAAACATATATCAATTGGCATATTCGTGGAGAGCTAATGGGCCTAGAAGGCCCATGTAGGGTTGGCGCACCCTTTAAGCTTATTGGACAAGTTATGGGGGCGCATGGGAGTTGGAGGAGGACTCCTCCACACTGGACACAACCCAAGGGAGGGTTTTCCTCCTCCAATTCAGCCTAGCCCCTCCCTCCACCTCTCTCTCTATCTCTCTCTCCCTCCCCTCTCTCTCTCTCTCTATATATATATATATATACATAGGGTGGATAAATTATGATAACACCCTCTAGAGTCTTATTCTGCACACCAAACATCTTATTCTGCTAATACCTAGTAGCACCTAACACCGGAACAACAAAAAACGCCACCGCCCAACCCACCCCCTCTGTCTTCCCTCACCCACCCACTCCCGACCAGTCAACCGTTCCCACCACCCGTACACTTCTCCGCTCCGGCGACATTACCTGCGCCGCCACAAGGGCCTCTCCTTGCCCCGCC
>NC_041386.1:715716994-715717436 GCF_002162155.2 Triticum dicoccoides | reverse complement strand
ATTAGGCCTCCCCTGCCCCGCTTGCTCTCCCGCCCGCCGCCGCCGTGGCCCGCCCCAACCTACTACCTTCGGCGCCCAGCAACCACTGGATCCGGCGGGATCCGTCTCCGCCGCCCGCACGGGTCCCAGCCACCCCCAGATCCCCGCCGCTCCTACCTCTACCTCCCCCTCATGGCCGCCTTCCACCTCACAGCCCCGCCCCGGCCGCCTTCCACCTCGCCGACCCCCGGTGACCCACTGCCTCGTTGCGGTGAGCCACCACCCGATCCCGTCCACCTTCCTCCCGCGGACAGCACCCCACCGCCGCCGCACCCAACCCAGCTTCTTTGTCCATCTGCTGGACCAGCATCGCTACCTACCAGCGCCACCCCGGCACGCACCACCTCCGCCTGTCGTCGTCCCATCAAGCGCCGTCGCTGGATACCTTTGGATCACGACAGCC
>NC_041386.1:715715445-715716983 GCF_002162155.2 Triticum dicoccoides | reverse complement strand
CTACCTCTACCTCCCCCTCATGGCCGCCTTCCACCTCACAGCCCCGCCCCGGCCGCCTTCCACCTCGCCGACCCCCGGTGACCCACTGCCTCGTTGCGGTGAGCCACCACCCGATCCCCTCCACCTTCCTCCCGCGGACAGCACCCCACCGCCGCCGCACCCAACCCAGCTTCTTTGTCCATCTGCTGGACCAGCATCGCTACCTACCAGCGCCACCCCGGCACGCACCACCTCCGCCTGTCGTCGTCCCATCAAGCACCGTCGCTGGATACCTTTGGATCACGACAGCCGCATCCCCAGCCTCCCGCGACCCCAGCAGTCGGGTCTGTCTCCACCTTCTCCCCTCCTCTATATGCTTGACATGAAGGAGAGACCCGCCTCGGAGAGGAAGTAGCATGGGCTGCGGGCCGCGACGGAAGCGAGCAGCACCTGCCCAGTCTCTCTTCCTCTTCTTCAACGGCATTCTCCTCTAGGCCGCCCTACGCCCTTGTTCTCTTCCTCTTCTTCAACCGCCGCCACCGGCAGAGGAGGTCGGGTGATGACTCCGATGGCGCCAGATGGGGTGCAGTTCCCCTGGGATCTCCAAGTGGTTCAGTTGCCCCAGGGTTGCAGTGCAGTTCCTCGCGAGAGGCAGGCGGCGTCCCGAGCTGTCCTGATGCACACGGGCATGCAGTGGAGCACCTCCCGTTCTGCGATGTGTGGCTAAGATCGAGACTTCCATGCTCCCTGATGGAAGAGCACCTGCCGGCAAGCCCAGCAAGCCATCGCTGCAGCCGGCGACTGCGACTATGCACAAGGGCATGCAATTCTGCCCACGAAGAAGTGCAGCTCGACCAGCGGGGACCTGCAGTTCTGCCCATGCTGTCGAAGGATTCTAACTCTGCACACGGGCGTGCAGTACTGCCCGTGGGGAAGTGCAGCTCGACCAACAAGGCCCTGCAGTTCTGTCCACAGCGTCGAAAGCTTCTAACTCTTCAATTGGGCGTGCAGTACTGCCGGTGGGGGGATGCAGCTCGAACGAAGAACATGGTCAACGCTGGAGGTCAGAAAGTTGGAGGTAGTTTAGGTGAAGCCCTGCGGAGATAGTTTCACCATCAGTGTCACCACGCCGTCGTGCTGCCAGAACTCATCCACTACCTCGCCATCTTGCTGGATCAAGAAGGCGGAGGACGTCACCGAGCTGAATGTGTGCTGAACGCGGAGGTGTCGTACGTTTGGTACTTGATCGGTTGGAGCGTGAAGAAATTCGACTACATCAACCATGTTACTAAATGCTTCCGCTTACGGTCTATGAGGATACGCCGACAGACTCTCCCCCTCGTTGCTATGCATCTCCATGCATAGATCTTGCGTGTGCATGGAATTTTTTTTGTTTTCCATGCAATGTTTGCCAACAATTTAAATAGGTTTTGTTGCTTGTCTCTAGGTGAGGTAGGACTAAACTTTGATGGTGGCCTTATCATTATCGAGAGCCACCCTCGGGTAACTATTGCTCCGCTGAGAGCTCCTCTCGGTAAAGATGTGGATCATAAATTTTT
>NC_041386.1:715714675-715715059 GCF_002162155.2 Triticum dicoccoides | reverse complement strand
AAAAACGCCGGCATCCATTTTTAGAATATGACAGCCACTATAAATCTTCTCTACTCGGAACAGGAAGATTCATAGTGACTGTACGGACACTTACTAATGAAGACCGAAGCTTAATGCGGTTGGAGTATTGAACTATTTAAACATGTCTTTTTGCTAGTCGGCATGCGAGGTGGGACTAAATCTTTGCCAAGAGGCACTCTCGGCAAAGAGTTGCAACCGTCACCGTGCCGTTAGTCGCAGCCGAATGTGCCACGTGGCAAAACGTTGCCGTGTGTGACCAGATGGCCCTCGGCAAATAGTGCCTTTGCCGAGTATAGCCTGTTTGCCGAGCAATACTGTCGGCATTATCATGTGTTTGCCAATTTATTTACTTTGCCGAGTGTG
>NC_041386.1:715696106-715712425 GCF_002162155.2 Triticum dicoccoides | reverse complement strand
AAATGGCGGAGATTGAAAAGATCTCCAATAGCATCTGGGATCTTCTCAATGGGTAGACCACTTAATTCTAACACTGTCATATATCTTGACTTCTTACATAGCAGAGGTAGTATAGTGAACGTTGGCACGCTATTGTCCACTGTAATGACAGTTCTAAATCGGTGCATACCAGATAATGTCTGATAAATATCCTTCGTTACTTTATGCAGTACCAGTCGACGTACATCCATCTCAAGTGATTTCCCACATTTATCCTCATATGTATCACCAAAGCAGTCCTTCTGGCTAGATGAACTGCCAATTCACGTAAGATATCATGCATTCTGAATTCTTTTATCCTGCCAAATGAGTTTCTCTCAACAAGTTGTATCATGTTTCTATCAATCAATTCCTTCAGATAGCCTTCGGCCACTTCTTCTAGAGTGCTTTCACCCCTCTCCTCGATGAAACCCTCTGCTATCCATAACCGTACGAGCCTTTTCCGTTTGAAAAGATAGTCTTCTGCAAATAAGCTGCAATACAGGAAACAACTTTTCAAGTGTGTTGGAGGTAGATGAAGCTCAAATGCAAAACATTCCTTATGTGACCTAGCCTTGAATTATTAATTAACTCCCATCTCAGTTGGTCATTTATCCTTCTCCATTCATCTATAGTTTTCTCACGCACACGCAAGAGGCTACCAACTGACACAATAACCAGAGGCAAGCCTTTGCACTTGTTAACTATTTCCTTGGACAATGGCTTCAACTCTGCTGGACATTCATGAATTGTATCTCTTGCGGGATAGGCTTTCTTACAAAACAGATCCCAAGCCAGTTCTTCTGGTAAAGCTTCTAGTGTTAAGATATGTCCTCGGGAGGCAAGTGCAGCAACATCAATCTACTACCCTTGTCATTATGAATAAGCACCCTAGACAAGTCATCAAATGCTTCTGGAGTCCAAATATCATCCAATATGATCAGATACCTCTGTTGCTCCAAAAATCTCTTCAGTGTCACTTCAAGGCATGCGATGTCCATGGCCGCAGTGTTAGATACGACATTGACTTTATCTCTAAAAAGTTCCTTGATTATATTCCTCAAGACATCTTCTCTGGAATAAGTTTGTGAGATGGAGACCCATGCATGACACTGGAATTTATCTCTCTCCTTCCTGTAGACATTTGCAGCTAGAGATGTTTTACCAAGCCCTCCCATTCCAAGCAAGGCTATGACAGAGCATTCCAAATCATCACATGCCACCCACTGCTCTAGTTTTTCTCTGTTTTTATCCACCCCCACTAGATCTTATTCGTCAAGGGAACGTGAAATATTTGCTAGATCTTGTGATCTCTTGACCATGTATTTTGAGCTGCTAGTATCCCGGTTGTTTATCATGGGAACCCATCTTTTTTTTTGTCTCTGACAGGTGTGCAAGGTCTTTCTCTATTTCCTTCACCTTGAAAGCTATTTGGTTCAAAGAAAGCAGAGATCTTGGTTTTCTGAACCCTTTCTTCAGGTAAAAGCAACGCCTTGTATCCTGTTACCGGCCAACTAGATACAAGTACTCATCCACCATGTCCTCCATCACATGTGCTACCTTCCTTACCTCCTCCAATCAGCCCTCATATACTTGATCATCACAGTTTCGAATGTCCATTTGATAAAGAACATCATGCATTACACGAAGCTCTCTCGCAACACGACCCATGTTGCCCTGTAACTCCTTTAGTTGCATGCGGTACTTCGCAAACTGAGTGCTGGCCTGGTCTGCCGCTCCATTTGCCAAGGCATTTCCGATCTTTTTAATGGCTAGAAGAATCATGATCTCTGCCATTACTTACAGAAATTGCTAGTGTATCACTGTTGGGTGGTTGCCTAGTTGTGTATTTTCCTCGATATCATCAGAATGACACTACAAATGAAGTGATGTACTATTAATTAAACTGTCAATGCATTCTCCTAGTAGCACGCACTTGCCGAAAACACTTTAAAACTCTCCACTCGCAGCAGAAAAGCAAAATAAGCAAAACCTTTCAAACTACTCCTACTAAACTCTTTCATACTATTAATCTTTCTAACTCTAGCGCACATAGTAAACAAAATAGTCCTTATTGGAGGCAGGTCCATGAGAATTTTAAAATGCTTGGGACTGTGCTATAGTGAAGCAAGAACGAGTGGCATTTGATCAATAACTGACCAAGCATGATCCACTTTCTTATTGGGACATCTATTGTATCGGATGTTGCAATTTTAATCAAGTAAAAGAAAGAGGGCTCCAATCTGAATACCTGCCAACTTGCAAATGTAATAGTTCCTGGAAACTTAGCTCCATTTTTATCCTCAATATGATTTTTCAGAAAAAAAATCCTCAACATCTATTGTATCTCCAGAGGCATGGAGAAACAACTAGCTAAAGTTGTTGAATAAGCTGCAAGAAAGACGCATTACAATCATGAAAGTGAATAAGAAAACAGGGTTATTATGCCATAGTAGTCCTTGGGAGAAATCAAAATATCAAAACCATGATTTAAACGACCAAAATTAAAGGAGACGTCATGTTCACTTCAATAGATCCACACAACAAGGATACTGAATCTAGGAGGCTAGAAATTCCAAATTCCCATCATGTACTAAGTATGTCACCAGTAAAAAGCATTATCTATAACTACGCTATTCCAGATTATTTGTGAATCAAAGAGAGACAATGAATGGCTACTAAAACCTGAGCATAATTGATAGCTCACCACACTGTGGTTCCGAAAATCATGTTCCCGAAGGTTTCATTCCGTTTGGACTCCGTTTGATATTCTTTTTGTGCGAAACACTAAAACGGACAAAAAACAGCAATTCTGGGCTGGGCCTCCCGTTAATAGGTTAGTCCCAAAAGATATATAAAAGTGTATAATAAAGCCCAATAATGTCCAAAATAGAATATAATATAACATGGAACAATCAAAAATTATAGATATGTTGGAGACGTATCAGGGTGCTCACCCTCAACATCCCCAGGGTCATCACAGCTGATCTTATAGCACATTGCACCGCATATCGGGCATGCATTCAAATCCTCGTACTCACCGCGGTAGAGGATGCAGTCATTAGGGCATGCATGTATCTTCTGCACCTCCAATCCTAGAGGGCAGACAACCTTCTTTGATTCGTACGTACTCTAATTCGTTGTCCTTTGGAAGCATCTTCTTTAATTTTATCAGCAACTTCTTAAATCCCTTGTCAGATACTCCATTCTATGCCTTCCATTACAGCAATTCCAGTGTGGTGCACAGCTTTTTCTTCTCATCTTCGCAATTTGGGTACAAGAATTTCATGTGATCCTCTAACATGCGTTGTAACTTCAACCTCTCCTTTTCAGTTGCGCAGTTTCTCTTTGCATCGGCAATGGCCCGACCAAGATCATCAGCAAGATCATCTGATGCCTCTTCTTCAGCTTCTTCCCACATTACCGGCTCAACTTCTTCCCCCATAGTTGTACCATCGTATTCAGGGAACCCATGGCCAGGATAGCTGTCGTCGTCCTCTTCTTATTTATTCTCTTCCATTAGGACCCCTCTTCTCCGTGCTTGGTCCAAACATTATAGTGGGGCATAAACCGGACTCAAACAGGTGGACGTGAATGGTTCTTGACTTAGAGTAATTCTGATCATTCTTACAGATAGCACATGGACAACACATAAAATCATCCGCCCGCTTGTTTGCCTCAGCCGCAATCAGAAAAGTATGCACGCCTTTAACGAACTGGGGAGAGCATCGGTCATCGTACATCCATTGTCGGCTCATCTTCATTATAGAACACCGAAAATACCAAATTAATACAAGTTCATACACACTTGTTCTCATAAAACAACTCACACACTCTCTAGCTAAAGCATTTAAATGCAACAACAAATGCGATCAAGATCGCCACTAAGGTAACAATTGATCCAACATCATAATGATACCAATCCTCACTATCAATGGCATATTTTTTTAATCTTTCTAATCTTCAAGCGTATTTTCTCCATCTTGATTTTGTGATCATCGACGACATCGGCAACATACAACTCCAGTTTCATCTTCTCTTCTTCAATTCTTTTCAATTTTTCTTTCATATTCTCGTTTTCTTTTTTAACTAAATTTAACTTCTCGACAAATGGGTCGGTTGGAATTTCTAGTTCACATAGCTCCTAGATAAAAAATATCTATGTCAATTTGATGGGCATAATTGGCATAAACGCGAAATGCAACAAATAGTTATAAAAGAGAATATATATACCACATCAGAATCATAAACCGGACGAGGGCCGACGGGGACATCTATCAAGACCATGGCACTATGTATGACAAACAAACATACAAGTAAGAAAATTATACAAGTAACTATCTAAATCATACAAACATGATTTATTTATATAAAAAGACAAAAACAAGAGGCTCACCAAGCTAGGTGGTGCCGGCGACAGGACGGGGTGCGGGCGATCGACGGTGATTAGGATGGGGAAGGGAAGGCACTAAGTAAACCACACCTACATATGCAAACTAAGAAGTTAATTTGAGCTCAGATTGCATATAAATCAAATAAACTACCACATATAATTACTTCCAAACTAAAACCCACAAATCACTATACTTATAGAGCATTGCAAGAGCTAATCTAGCAATGAGAGATAAAAGGACAAAGTTGCTAACGTTTGTGATCACTTGGATGGACGGGGGGCCTCAAATCTTGACAATTTTAGGCAAAATGAAGGATGAGCTCGAGCTTTGGGGAAGAACAGAGACGAGAAGGAAAGGGGAAGAACAGGGAGCTCGATCGCGTGCTGGACGAAGGGTTTATATAGGAAAACCTTTAGTCCCGGTTCATGACACAAACCGGGACTAAATGTGAGCTACTAGTACCGGTCCGTGCCATGAACCGGGACTAAAGGGCCTGGTGGGGCCCCAGCCTGACACCAGCCTGCCACTACCTCTTTAGTCCCGGTTCGTGCCACAAACCGAGACTAAAGGTTCAACACGAACCGGGATTAATGATGCCCGCCCGCCTAGCCGTTGAAACCGGTACTAATGGTCACATTAGTGCTGGTCTGTAATTTAAACGGAACTAATGAGGTGAACATAGGGTTGTTTTTCTACTAGTGAAAGTAGAAGGGCCAGGTCATGATGCGAGCACAGCGGGCCGGTAGCAGCGTATGCGTGGCCATGATCCTAACGACGTGGGGTGGCACGTCCGCCACGGGAATGGCGTCTTGATCGGGCATGGCTGTTACACAAGGAATAAAAACAAAAAAAACAGAAAAGCCGCAAATCAGTTGCGCGGCACAAAATTGCAATGCATTAATTGCAATGCATGCATGCATAAAGTACATGCATTGGTCAATTTTCTCTTAATACTTGCATGCAATGATTTAATGCACCTTGGAATCTGAACATGTGTTGGGGAACAACCAAATTGAGCCTTATAAAATGAAAAAACTAAAATTTTGAGATAAACCCTATAAAACCAGAAAGGAGGGAGTAGAAAAAGAAGTACTCCATCCGGGAATAGTGTCGCACTTCGAAACTAGAACCGTCAATAAATTTTGAGCTTGTGTCTCGTCACATTCCAAATTACTCCATGCTATATCGAATTGCAAACCCGTTCACACCAATCACAACCTAAACGGTTTCCCACTAAGGAGCGTATTAGTGCCACGCTATATTGAATTCCAAACCTGTTCACACCGATCACAACCTAAACGGTTTCCCACTTAGGAGCGTATTAGTACTTGGTTATAAATACTAGTATGCTAAGATGACTGCCGATACGTCTCCAATGTACCTATAATTTTTGATTGTTCCATGCTATTATATTACCTCTTTTCGATGTTTATGGGCTTTATTTTACACATTTATATCATTTTTGGGACTAACCTACTAACCGGAGGCCCATCCCATATTGCTGTTTTTTTGCTTATTTCAGTATTTCAAAGAAAATGAATATCAAACGGAATGAAACCTTCGAGAGCGTGATTTTTGGAACGAACGTGATCCAGAGGACTTGGAGTGCAAGTCAAGAAGCAGCCGAGGCTCCCACGAGATACGAGGGCACCCACCTATAAGGCGCGCCCCCCTGTCTCGTGGGCCCCTCGGGCGTCCACCAACGTACTTCTTCCTCCTATATAAGCCTACGTACCCCGAAAACATCCAGGGGGCAGACAAAACACAATTTCCACCACCGTAACCTTCTATATCCGTGAGATCTCATCTTGGAGCCTTCGCCGGCACTCTGCCAGAGGGGGAATCGACCATGGAGGGCTTCTACATCAACATCCTTGCCCCTCCGATGAGTTGTGAGTAGTTTACCATAGACCTACGGGTCCATAGTTATTTGCTAGATGGCTTCTTCCCTCTTTTTGTATCTCAATACAATGTTCTTCCCCTCTCTTGTGGATATCTATTCAATGTAAACTCTTTTTGCGGTGTGTTTGTTGAGATCCGATGAATTGTGGGTTTGTGGGTTTATGATCAAGTTTATCTATGAATAATATTTGAATCTTCTCTGAATTCCTTTATGTATACTAGTAGAAAACGGACCTTTAAAACCGGTTTGTAAGGGCCTTTAGTGCCGGTTATGGAACCGGCACTAAAGTGTGGGCAGTAAAGCCCCCCCCCTTTAGTACCGGTTCGGCACGAACCGGCACTAAAGTGCCACCACGTGGCGTGAGCTAACGCCCTGGTATGGGGGACCTTTAGTACCGGTTGGTGTTACCAACCGGTACTAAAGGTTTTTTTTTGAAAATTTTGGAAAAAAAATTTGATTTTTTTTTTGATTTTTAATTTTTCTGAATTATTTGATAATTTAGTCTCTAATCACCACCTCTCTTAACTGCTCAAGTGTGGATCACTCATTCCAAATCATCTAACTTCCCGACCGGTCACCCATCCCTCTCACTACTCCAGCCCAAGCATGCTTAACTTTCGGGTTCTATTCTCCTTCGTTTCCAAGTCTGCACTTGTTGTTTTCCTGACAATAGTAAGATGTTAATCCTATTAACCCTCAGGAGTTTAGGTTGAGCATGAAGTCACAGATTTCACCGTTTGAGTTTGAAACTATTATTCTAAAAAAACAGTAATTATTGAAGGAAATATGCCCTAGAGGCAATAATAAAGTTATTATTTATTTCCTCATATCATGATAAATGTTTATTATTCATGCTAGAATTGTATTAACCGGAAACATGATACATGTGTGAATACATAGACAAACATATAGTCACTAGTATGCCTCTACATGACTAGCTCATTAATCAAAGATGGTTATGTTTCCTAACCATAGACATGTGTTGTCATTTGATTAATTGGATCACATCATTAGAAGAATGATGTGATTGACATGACCCATCCCGTTAGCTTAGCACTTGATCGTTTAGTATTCTGCTATTGCTTTCTTCATGACTTATACATGTTCCTGCAACTATGAGAAATATGCAACTCCCGTTTACCGGAAGAACACTTTGGGTACTACCAAACGTCACAACGTAACTGGGTGATTATAAAGGAGTACTACAGGTGTCTCCGAAGGTACATGTTGAGTTGGCGTATTTCGAGATTAGGTTTTGTCACTCCGATTGTCGGAGAGGTATCTCTGGGCCCTCTCGGTAATACTCATCACTTAAGCCTTGCAAGCATTATAACTAATAAGTTAGTTATGAGATGACATATTACAGAACGAGTAAAGAGACTTTCCGATAACGAGATTGAACTAGGTATTGGATACCGACGATCAAATCTCGGGCAAGTAACATACCGATGACAAAGGGAACAACGTATGTTGTTATGCGGTTTGACCGATAAAGATCTTCGTAGAATATGTAGGAACCAATATGGGCATCCAGGTCCCGCTATTGGTTATTGACCTAGAATTGTTTTAGGTCATGTCTACATAGTTCTCGAACCCGTAGGGTCCGCACGCTTAACGTTTCGATGACAGTTTTATTATGAGTTTACAAGTTTTGATGTACCGAAGTTTGTTCGGAGTCCCGGATGTGATCACGGACATGACGAGGAGTCTCGGAATGGTCGAGACATAAAGATTGATATATTGGAAGCCTATGTTTGGACATCGGAATGGTTCCGGGTGAAATCGGCATTTTACCGGAGTACCGGGAGGTTATCGGAACCCCCCGGGGGGTTAATGGGCCTACATGGGCCACGAGGGAGAAGAGAGAAGGAGCCAGGAGGGGGCCGCGCGCCCCTCCCCCTCCTAGTCCGAATAGGACAAGGGAAGGGGGCGGCGCCCCCCCTTTCCTTCCCCTCTTCCTCCTCTTCCCCCCCTTCTCCTATTCCAACTAGGAAAGAAGGGAGTCCTACTCCCGGTGGGAGTAGGACTCCCCCCTTGGCGCGCCCTCCTTGGCCGGCCGCCTCCTACCCCCGGCTCCTTTATATACGGGGGCAGGGGGGCACCCCATGACACACAACTTGATCTACGGATCGTTCCTTAGCCGTGTGCGGTGCCCCCCTCCACGATATTCCACCTCGGTCATATCGTCGCGAAGCTTAGGCGAAGCCCTGCGCTGGTAGAACATCATCATCATCACCACGCCGTCGTGCTGACGGAACTCATCCCCGAAGCTTTGCTGGATCGGAGCCCGGGGATCGTCATCGAGCTGAACGTGTGCTGAACTCGGAGGTGCCGTACGTTTGGTGCTTGGATCGGTCGGATCGTGAAGACGTACGACTACATCAACCGCGTTGTGCTAACGATTCCGCTTATGGTCTACGAGGGTACGTGGACAACACTCTCCCCTCTCGTTGCTATGCCATCACCATGATCTTGCGTGTGCGTAGGAATTTTTTTGAAATTACTACGTTCCCCAACAGTGGCATCCGAGCCTGGTTTTATGCGTTGATGTTATATGCACGAGTAGAACACAAGTGAGTTGTGGGCGATACAAGTCATACTGCTTACCAGCATGTCATACTTTGGTTCAGCGGTATGGTGAGATGAAGCGGCCCGGACCGACATTACTCGTACGCTTACGCGAGACTGGTTTCACCGTTGGGAGCACTCGTGCTTAAAGGTGGCTGGCGGGTGTCTGTCTCTCTCACTTTAGCTGAATCGAGTGTGGCTACGCCCGGTCCTTGCGAAGGTTAAAACAGCACCAACTTGACGAACTATCGTTGTGGTTTTTATGCGTAGGTAAGAACGGTTCTTGCTAAATCCCGTAGCAGCCACGTAAAATTTGCAACAACAAAGTAGAGGACGTCTAACTTGTTTTTGCAGGGCATGTTGTGATGTGATATGGTCAAGACGTGATGCTATATTTTATTGTATGAGATGATCATGTTTTGTAACCGAAGTTATCGGCAACTGGCAGGAGCCATATGGTTGTCGCTTTATTGTATGAAATGCAAACGCCCTGTAATTGCTTTACTTTATCACTAAGCGGTAGCGATAGTCGTAGAAGCAATAGATGGCGTAACGACAACGATGCTACGATGGAGATCAAGGTGTCGCGCCGGTGACGATGGTGATCACGACGGTGCTTCGAAGATGGAGATCACAAGCACAAGATGATGATGGCCATATCATATCACTTATATTGATTGCATGTGATGTTTATCCTTTATGCATCTTATCTTGCTTTGATTGACGGTAGCATTTTAAGATGATCTCTCACTAATTATCAAGAAGTGTTCTCCCTGAGTATGCACCATTGCGAAAGTTCTTCGTGCTGAGACACCACGTGATGATCGGGTGTGATAGGCTCTACGTTCAAATACAACGGGTGCAAAACAGTTGCACATGCGGAATACTCGGGTTAAACTTGACGAGCCTAGCATATACAGATATGGCCTCGGAACACGGAGACCGAAAGGTCGAGCGTGAATCATATAGTAGATATGATCAATATAATGATGTTCGCCATTGAAACTACTCCATCTCACGTGATGATCGGACATGGTTTAGTTGATATGGATCACGTAATCACTTAGAGGATTAGAGGGATGTCTATCTAAGTGGGAGTTCTTAAGTAATATGATTAATTGAACTTAAATTTATCATGAACTTAGTACCTGATAGTATTTTGCTTGTCTATGTTTGTTTGTAGATAGATGGCTCATGTTGTTGTTTCGTTAAATTTTAATGTGTTCCTTGAGAAAGCAAAGTTGAAAGATGATGGTAGCAATCACACGGACTGGGTCCGTAACCTGAGAATTATCCTCATTGCTGCACAGAAAAGTTACGTCCTGGAAGCACCGCTGGGTGCCAGGCCTCCTGCTGATGCAACTGACGACGTTAAGAACGTCTGGCAGAGCAAAGCTGATGACTACTCTATAGTTCAGTGTGCCATGCTTTATGGCTTAGAACCGGGTCTTCAACGACGTTTTGAACGTCATGGAGCATATAAGATGTTCCAGGAGTTGAAGTTAATATTTCAAGCAAATGCCTGGATTGAGAGATATGAAGTCTCCAATAAGTTCTACAGCTGCAAGATGGAGGAGAATAGTTCTGTCAGTGAACACATACTCAAAATGTCTGGGTATAATAATCACTTGATTCAACTGGGAGTTAATCTTCCTGATGATAGTGTCATTGACAGAATCCTCCAATCACTACCACCAAGCTACAAGAGCTTCGTGATGAACTATAATATGCAAGGGATGAACAAAACTATTCCCGAGCTCTTCGCAATGCTAAAAGCTGCGGAGGTAGAAATCAAAAAGGAGCATCAAGTGTTGATGGTTAACAAGACCACCAGTTTCAAGAATAAGGGCAAAGGGAAGAAGAATCGGAACTTCAAAAAGAACGGCAAGCAAGTTGCTGCTCAAGAGAAGAAACCCAAGTCTAGACCTAAGCCTGAAACTGAGTGCTTCTACTGCAAGCAGACTGGACACTGGAAGCGGAATTGCCCCAAGTATTTGGCGGATAAGAAGGATGGCAAAGTGAACAAAGGTATATGTGATATACATGTTATTGATGTGTACCTTACTAATGCTCGTAGTAGCACCTGGGTATTTGATACTGGTTCTGTTGCTAATATTTGCAACTCGAAACAGGGACTACGAATTAAGCGAAGATTAGCTAAGGACGAGGTGACGATGCGCGTGGGAAATGGTTTCAAAGTCGATGTGATCGCGGTCGGCACGCTACCTCTACATCTACCATTAGGATTAGTTTTAGACCTAAATAATTGTTATTTGGTGCCAGCGTTGAGCATGAACATTATATCTGGATCTTGTTTGATGTGAGACAGTTATTCATTTAAATCAGAGAATAATGGTTGTTCTATTTATATGAGTAATATCTTTTATGGTCATGCACCCTTGAAGAATGGTCTATTTTTATTAAATCTCGATAGTAGTGATACACATATTCATAGTGTTGAAACCAAAAGATGCAGAGTTGATAACGATAGTGCAACTTATTTGTGGCACTGCCGTTTAGGTCATATCGGTGTAAAGCGCATGAAGAAACTCCATACTGATGGGCTTTTGGAATCACTTGATTATGAATCACTTGGTACTTGTGAACCGTGCCTCATGGGCAAGATGACTAAAACGCCGTTCTCCGGAACTATGGAGCGAGCAACTGATTTGTTGGAGATCATACATACTGATGTTTGTGGTCCAATGAATGTTGAGGCTCGCGACGGGTATTGTTATTTTCTCACCTTCACAGATGATTTGAGCAGATATGGGTATATCTACTTAATGAAAACAAGTCTGAAACATTTGAAAAGTTCAAAGAATTTCAGAGTGAAGTGGAAAATCATCGTAACAAGAAAATAAAGTTTCTACAATCTGATCGTTCAGGGGAATATTTGAGTTACGAGTTTGGTCTACACTTGAAACAATACGGAATAGTTTCGCAACTCACGCCACCCGGAATACCACAACGAAATGGTGTGTCCGAACGTCTTAATCGTACTTTACTAGATATGGTGCGATCTATGATGTCTCTTACAGATTTACCGCTATCGTTTTGGGGTTATGCTTTAGAGACGGCCGCATTCACGTTAAATAGGGCACCATCAAAATCCGTTGAGACGACACCTTATGAACTGTGGTTTGGCAAGAAACCAAAGTTGTCGTTTCTTAAAGTTTGGGGCTGCGATGCTTATGTAAAGAAACTTCAACCAGATAAGCTCGAACCCAAATCGGAGAAATGTGTCTTCATAGGATACCCAAAGGAGACTATTGGGTACACCTTCTATCACAGATCTGAGGGCAAGATTTTCGTTGCTAAATTCGGATCCTTTCTAGAGAAGGAGTTTCTCTCGAAAGAAGTGAGTGGGAGGAAAGTAGAACTTGATGAGATAACTGTATCTACTCCCTTGTTGGAAAGTAGTTCGTCACAAGAACCAGTTCCTGTGACAACTACACCAACTAGTGAGGAAGCTAATGATATTGATCTTGAAACTTCAGATCAAGTTTCTACTGAACCTCGCAGGTCTACCAGAATAAGATCCGCACCAGAGTGGTACGGTAATCCTATTCTGGAAGTCATGTTACTTGACCATGATGAACCTACGAACTATGCGGAAGCGATGATGAGCCCAGATTCCGCAAAATGGCTAGAGGCCATGAAATCTGAGATGGGATCCATGTACGAAAACAAAGTATGGACTTTGGTTGACTTGCCCGATGATCGGCAAGCCATTGAGAATAAATGGATTTTTAAGAAGAAGACTGACGCTGATGGTAATATAACTATCTATAAAGCTCGACTTGTTGCGAAAGGTTTTCGACAAGTTCAAGGGGTTTACTATGATGAGACTTTCTCACCCGTAGCGATGCTTAAGTCTGTCCGAATCATGTTAGCTATTGCTGCATTTCACGATTATGAAATTTGGCAAATGGATGTCAAAACTGCATTCTTGAATGGATTTCTGGAAGAAGAGTTGTATATGATGCAACCAGAAGGTTTTGTTGATCCAAAAGGTGCTAACAAAGTGTGCAAACTCCAGCGATCTATTTATGGGCTGGTCCAAGCATCTCGGAGTTGGAATAAACGTTTTGATAGTGTGATCAAAGCATATGGTTTTATACAGACTTTTGGAGAAGCCTGTATTTACAAGAAAGTGAGTGGGAGCTCTGTAGCATTTCTGATTTTATATGTAGATGACATATTATTAATTGGAAATGATATAGAATTTCTGGATAGCATAAAGGGATACTTGAATAAAAGTTTTTCAATGAAAGACCTCGGTGAAGCTGCTTACATATTAGGCATCAAGATCTATAGAGATAGATCAAGACGCTTAATAGGACTTTCACAAAGCACATACCTTGACAAAATTTTGAAAAAGTTCAAAATGGATCAGGCAAAGAAAGGTTTCTTTCCTGTGCTACAAGGTGTGACGTTGAGTCAAACTCAATGCCCGACCACAGCAGAAGATAGAGAGAAAATGAAAGATGTTCCCTATGCTTCAGCCATAGGCTCTATCATGTATGCAATGCTGTGTACCAGACCTGACGTATGCTTAGCAATAAGCTTGGCAGGAAGGTACCAAAGTAATCCAGGAGTGGATCACTGGACAGCGGTCAAGAACATCCTGACATACCTGAAAAGGACTAAGGATATGTTTCTCGTATATGGAGGTGACAAAGAGCTAGTCGTAAAAGGTTACGTCGATGCAAGCTTTCACACTGATCCGAATGATTCTAAATCGCAAACCGGATACGTGTTTATATTAAACGGTGGAGCTGTAAGTTGGTGCAGTTCTAAACAAAGCGTCGTGGCTGGATCTACATGTGAAGCGGAGTACATAGCTGCTTCTGAAGCAGCAAATGAAGGAGTCTGGATGAAGGAGTTCATTGCCGATCTAGGTGTCATACCTAGTGCATCGTGACCAATGAAGATCTTCTGTGACAATACTGGTGCAATTGCTTTGGCAAAGGAATCCAGATTTCACAAGAGGACCAAGCACATCAAGAGACGCTTCAATTCCATTCGGGACCAAGTCCAAGTGGGAGACATAGAGATTTGCAAAATACATACGGATCTGAATGTTGCAGACCCATTGACTAAGCCTCTCTCACAAGCAAAACATTATCAACACCAAGACTCCATGGGTGTTAGAATCATTACTATGTAATCTAGATTATTGACTCTAGTGCAAGTGGGAGACTGAAGGAAATATGCCCTAGAGGCAATAATAAAGTTATTATTTATTTCCTCATATCATGATAAATGTTTATTATTCATGCTAGAATTGTATTAACCGGAAACATGATACATGTGTGAATACATAGACAAACATATAGTCACTTGTATGCCTCTACTTGACTAGCTCATTAATCAAAGATGGTTATGTTTCCTAACCATAGACATGTGTTTTCATTTGATTAATGGGATCACATCATTAGAAGAATGATGTGATTGACATGACCCATCCCGTTAGCTTAGCACTTGATCGTTTAGTATTCTGCTATTGCTTTCTTCATGACTTATACATGTTCCTGCAACTATAAGAAATATGCAACTCCCGTTTACCGGAAGAACACTTTGGGTACTACCAAACGTCACAACGTAACTGGGTGATTATAAAGGAGTACTACAGGTGTCTCCGAAGGTACATGTTGAGTTGGCGTATTTCGAGATTAGGTTTTGTCACTCCGATTGTCGGAGAGGTATCTCTGGGCCCTCTCGGTAATACTCATCACTTAAGCCTTGCAAGCATTATAACTAATAATTTAGTTATGAGATGACGTATTACAGAACGAGTAAAGAGACTTGCCGATAACGAGATTGAACTAGGTATTGGATACCGACGATCAAATCTCGGGCAAGTAACATACCGATGACAAAGCGAACAACGTATGTTGTTATGCGGTTTGACCGATAAAGATCTTCGTAGAATATGTAGGAACCAATATGGGCATCCAGGTCCCGCTATTGGTTATTGACCGAGAATGGTTTTAAGTCATGTCTACATAGTTCTCGAACCCGTAGGGTCCGCACGCTTAACGTTTCAATGACAGTTTTATTATGAGTTTACAAGTTTTGATGTACCGAAGTTTTTTCAGAGTCCCGGATGTGATCACGGACATGACGAGGAGTCTCGGAATGGTCGAGACATAAAGATTGATATATTGGAAGCCTATGTTTGGACATCGGAATGGTTCCGGGTGAAATCGGCATTTTACCGGAGTACTGGGAGGTTACCGGAACCCCCCGGGGGGTTAATGGGCCTACATGGGCCATGAGGGAGAAGAGAGAAGGAGCCAGGAGGGGGCCGCGCGTCCCTCCCCCGCCTAGTCCGAATAGGACAAGGGAAGGGGGGCGCCCCCCCCCTTTGCTTCCCCTCTTCCTCCTCTTCCCCCCCTTCTCCTATTCCAACTAGGAAAGAAGGGAGTCCTACTCCCGTTGGGAGTAGGACTCCCCCCTTGGCGCGCCCTCCTTGGTCGACTGCCTCCTCCCCCCTGGCTCCTTTATATACGAGGGCAGGGGGGCACCCCATGACACACAAGTTGATCTACGGATCGTTCTTAGCCGTGTGCGGTGCCCCCTCCACCATATTCCACCTCGGTCATATCGTCGCGAAGCTTAGGCGAAGCCCTGCACCGGTAGAACATCATCATAGTCACCACGCCGTCATGCTGACGGAACTCATCCCCGAAGCTTTGCTGGATCGGAGCCCGGGGATCGTCATCGAGCTGAACGTGTGCTGAACTCGGAGGTGTCGTACGTTCGGTGCATGGATCGGTCGGATCGTGAAGACGTACGACTACATCAACCGCGTTGTGCTAACGCTTCCGCTTACGGTCTACGAGGGTACGTGGACAACACTCTCATCTCTCGTTGCTATGCCATCACCATGATCTTGCGTGTGCGTAGGAAATTTTTTGAAATTACTACGTTCCCCAACAATTATTTAGTAACGCTAATATTTCTTGAATAAGTTTGACCATAGTTTGACCACAGTTTGACCATACTTTGACCATATTTGACCAAAATTCAAAAAATTGAAATAATTATTTAGTAACAGTAATATTCTTGAATAATTATGTAGTAACATTAATACTTCTTGAATAAGTAGTTTGACCAGATTTAACCAATTTTTTTTAGAAAAACTGAAATTTGACCATATCTTTTTTTCCTTTTGGAATTTGAGGATTCTAAAAAATTCCAAGCAGGCCGTCGGATGCGGATTTTCATGCTGAATTTTTTGATATATTATACATTTTTTCCTACATCGTATGCAAAAGTTATAGCCGTTTTACATTTTCCCTACACTTTTTGCAAAACATGTCCAAATTTAAGTTTTCAAATTTTCCTACCTAGTAGATGTAGTAATATAACTACCTCTCGAAAGATTTTATTTTCTGAAGTTTTTATCATTTTCTTTTGATTTTTTC
>NC_041386.1:715681379-715695786 GCF_002162155.2 Triticum dicoccoides | reverse complement strand
GCCGGTTTGTGTCTTCAACCGGGACTATAGGTTAAGACTCTGTAGTGCCGGTTGGTGACGCAAACCGGTACTATAGGTTAGACCTTTAGTACCGGTTTGTGTCACAAACCGTCACTAAAGGGGCTCGTGGGGCCCTGGCCTGACGCCAGCCTGCCACCACCCCTTTAGTACCGGTTCATGGCACGAACCGGTACTAAAGGTTCATTGCGAACCGACACTAATGCATAGCCAATCGAACCGGCACTATTGATCACATTAGTGCCGGTTTTTTTACAAACCGGCACTAATGTGCTTCACGTTTGACCCTTTTTCTACTAGTGGTATGATTGAGTTATCTTTGCATGTCTCTTCGAATTATCAGTTTGGTTTGGCCTACTAGATTGATCTTTCTTTCCATGGGAGAGGTGCTTAGCTTTGGGTTCAATCTTGCGGTGTCCTTACCCAGTGACAGAAAGGGTTGCAAGGCACGCATTCTATTGTTGCCATCGAGGATAACAAGATGGGTTTTATATCATATTGCTTGACTTTATCCCTCTACATGATGTCATCTTGCTTAATGCGTTACTCTGTTCTTATGAACTTAATACTCTAGATGCAGGCAGGAGTCGGTCGATGTGTAGAGTAATAGTAGTAGAAGCAGGCAGGAATCCGTCTACTTGTTGCAGACGTGATGCCTATATATATGATCATGCCTAGATAATCTCATATTATTCGCTTTTCTATCAATTGCTCGACAGTAATTTGTTCACCCACCGTAATACTTATGCTATCTTGAGAGAAGCCACTAGTGAAACCTATGGCCCCCAGGTCTATCTCTTATCATATTTGCTTCCAATCTACTTTTATTTGCATCTTTTCTTTTTTTGCATCTATATTATAAAATACCAAAAATATATTTATCTTATCATACTATCTTTATTAGATCTCACTTTCGCAAGTGGTCGTGAAGGTATTGACAACCCCTTTATTGCGTTGCTTGCGAGTTCTTTGTTTGTTTGTGTAGGTGCGTGGGACTTTTGAGGAGCCTCCTACTGGATTGATACCTTGGTTCACAAAAACTGAGGGAAATACTTACGCTACTATTGCTGCATCACCCTCTCCTCTTCGAGGAAAACCAACGCAAGCTCAAGACGTTGCAAGAAGGATTTCTGGCGCCGTTGCCGGGGAGGTCTTCGCTCAAGTCAAGACATACCAAGTACCCATCACAAACCCATCTCCCTCGCATTTACATTATTTGCCATTTGCCTCTCGTTTTCCTCTCCCCCACTTCACCCTTGCCGTTTTATTTGCCCTCTCTTTCCCAATCTCCTCCTCTCTTTTCGCTTGCCTTTTTCTGCTTGCTTGTGTGCCTGTTTGTCCTTATGGCTTCCCCTAAGGGTCCTGACCACCTTCTCAGAAGGATGGAAGAGATTGAATCAAATATTAGAAGCTTTATGAATTTGCAATTTGAGCACAATAATTTCTTTAGAAAAGAGCTTAAGGAACAAAAAGGTTTTTTGGGTTTTATGAACAAAGAGCTTGATGATATGAATAAATAATTTTATGGTGTTAACGCTCAAATTACCCGGCTTGAAAATGCTATAGCCAAAATTTCTAACAAGCAAGCCACCTTAGTCAATAAGATGGCCGCTAAACCAGAAAAAATAGATGAAATTAATGATGAGGATCTTAAAGTTATTGATGTGTCTCCTATTAGATCTATGTTTTGCAATATGAATCTTGATAATTATGGGACTGATGATGAGTCAACTTTACCTAGAAGGCATGCCAAGATTTTGGAGTTTTTAGATCTTGATGCTAAATTTGGTAAAAGTGGGATTAGAGAGGTCACAACTTTAAATAGCATTGAACCCACTATCTCGGATTTCGAGGATTTTGACTATGATAATTGTTCTTTAGAAGGTTGTATTTCCTTGTTGCAATCTGTTGTTAATTCTCCTCATGCTTATAGTCAAAACAAAGCTTTTACCAAACATATTGTTGATGCCTTGATGCAATCTTATGATGAAAAACTTAAATTGGAGGTTTCTATACCTAGAAAACTTAATGATGAGTGGGAACCTACTATAAAGATTAGAATTAAAGATCATGAGTGTTTTGCTTTGTGTGATTTGGGTGCTAGTGTTTCCACGATTCCAAAAACTTTATGTGATATTCTAGGTTTCCATGATCTTGATGATTGCTCTTTAAATTTGCACCTTGCGGATTCCACCATTAAAAAGCCAATGGGAAGGATCAATGATGTTCTCATAGTTGCAAATAGAAATTTGGTTCCCGTGGATTTTATCATTCTTGATATAGATTGCAATCTTGCTTGCCGTATTATTCTTGGTAGACCTTTCCTTAGAACGATTGGCACGATTATTGATATGAATGAAGGGAATATTAGATTCCAATTTCCATTAAAGAAAGGCATGGAGCACTTTCCAAGAAAGAAAGTCAAATTACCTTATGAATCTATCATGCGAGCTACTTATGAATTTAGTGCCAAAGATGACACTCGTTAAATCTATCTTCGCTTTTATGCCTAGCTAGGGGCGTTAAACGATAGCGCTAGTTGGGAGGAAACCCAATTTTCTTTATGTTTTTTTTGTTCCTGTTTAGTAATAAATCTTGCATCTACCTTCTGTTTAGATGTGTTTTTATGTTTAATTAGTGTTTGGGCCAAGTAGAACCTATAGGATAACCTATGATGATAGTTGATTTGATTTTGCTGAAAAACAGAAACTTGGCGTGCACGAATTTACTTTTGTTGAATCACAGAAACATGATTTTTCTTTTATTCTTTTTTCTTCTGATGAATAAACAAATTTGCCAGGACTTCCTAATTTGGTAGGATTTTTGTAGTTCCAGACATTTGCGTTAGTTACAGATTGCTACAGACTGTTCTGTTTTTGACAGATTCTGTTTTACGTGTGTTGTTTGCTTATTTTGATGCATCTATGGCTAGTAAAATAGTTTATAAACCATATAGGAGTGGGAACACAGTAGGTTTAACACCAAAATAAATAAATAATGAGTTCATTACAGTACCTTATGTGGTGGTTTTGTTTTCTTTCACTAACGGAGCTTATAAAATTTCCTGTTGAGTTTTGTGTTGTGAAGTTTTCAAGTTTTGGGTAAAGCTTTTATGGACTATGGAATAAGGAGTGGCAAGAGCCTAAGCTTGGGGATGCCCAAGGCACCCCAAGATATTAAAGAATAGCCAAAAGCCTAAGCTTGGGTATGCCCCGGGAAGGCATCCCCTCTTTCGTCTTCGTTCATTTGTAACTTTACTTGGAGCTGTATTTTTATTCGCCACATGATATGTGTTTTGCTTGGAGCATCGTGTATTATATTAGTCTTTGCTTTTTAGTTTACCACAATCATCCTTTCTGTACACACCTTTTGGAAGAAGCCTATTTGATAAGAATTTGCTAGAATACTCTATGTGCTTCACTTATATCTTTTGAGCTTGATAGTTTTTGCTCTAGTGCTTCACTTATATCTTTGAGAGCACGGTGGTGACTTGTTTTTGTAGAAATTGCTAGTCTCTCATGCTTCACTTATATCTTTTTGAGAGTCTTTTAGAACAGCATGGTATTTGCTATTGTTATAAAATTGGTCCTAGAATGGTAGGCATCCAAGTTGGGTATAATAAAAACTACCATAGGAAGTGAATTGGATGCTATGATCAATTTGATACTTGATAGTTGTTTTGAGATAGGGAGGTAGTGATATTAAAGTCATGCTAGTTGGGTGATTATGAATTTAAAGAATGCTTGTGTTTAAGTTAGCAAGTCCCGTAGCATGCACGTATGGTTAAAGTTGTGTAACAAATTTGAAACATGAAGTGTACCTGGCTTGTGCATACTTATGAGTGGCGGTCGAGGATGAGCGATGGTCTTTTCCTACCAATCTATCCCCCTAGGAGCATGCATGTAGTGCTTGATTTTTGATGACTTCTAAATATTTTGCAATAAGAATATGAGTTCTTTTGACTAATGTTGAGTCCGTGGATTATATGCACTGTTACCTTTCCGCCATTGCTAGCCTCTTCGGTACCGTACATTGCCCTTTCTCACCTTGAGAGTTGGTGCAAACTTCGTCGGTGCATCCAAACCCCGTGATACGATACGCTCTATCACACATAAACCTCCTTATATCTTCCTCAAAACAGCCACCATACCTACATATTATGGCATTTCCATAGCCATTCCGAGATATATTTCCATGCAACTTACCACCATTCCGTTTATCATCATCATGACATACTTTACTTTTGTCATATTGCCATTGCCTGATCATGTAGTTGACATCGTATTTGTAGCAAAGCCACCATGCATTATTTTTCATACATGTCACTCTTGATTCATTGCACCATCCCGGTACACCGCCAGAGGCATTCATATAGAGTCATATCTTGTTCTAGTTTCGAGTTGTAATTCATATGTTGTAATCAATAGAAGTGTGATGATCATCATTATTAGAACATTGCTCAAAAAGAAAATAAAAGAAAAAGAAGAAAGGCCAAAAGAAAAAAAGAAAGGCCCAAAAAATAAAAAAAATAAAAGGGGAAATGTTACTATCTCTTTTTACACACCTGTGCTTCAAAGTAGCACCTTGTTCTTCATGTAGTGAGTCTCACATATTGTGCTTCAAAGTAGCACCATGTTTTTCATATAGTGAGTCTCATAGGTTGTATTTTTCATACTAGTGGGAATTTTTCATTATAGAACATGGCTTGTATATTCCTACAATGGGCTTCCTCAAATGCCCTAGGTATTCATGAGCAAGCAAGTTGGATGCACACCCACTAGTTTTCTTTTGCTGAGCATTCATTTATAGCTCTAGTGCATCTGTTGCATGGCAATCCCTACTCCCCATGTTGACATCAATTGATGGGCATCTCCATAGCCCGTTGATTATCCTCGTCAATGTGAGACTTTCTCCTTTTTGTCTTCTCCACACAATCCCCATCATCATATTCTATTCCACCCATAGTGCTATATCCATGGCTCACGCTCATGTATTGCATGAAGGTTGAAAAAGTTTGAGATTATTTAACTATGAAACAAGTGCTTGGCTTGTCATCGGGGGTATAGAAGTTGGGAACATCTTTGTGTGACAAAAATGAAGCATAGCCTAACTATATGATTTTGTAAGGATGAACTTTCTTCTGCCATGTTATTTTGAGAAGACATGATTACTTTGATTAGTATGCTTGGAGTGTTACTATTTCTTTTATCAATATGAACTTTTATTTTGAATCTCTTGGATCTGAACATTCATGCCACAATAAAGAAAATTACATTGAGAATTATGCTAGGTAGCATTCCACATCAAAAATTCTCTTTTCATCATTTACCTACTCGAGGACGAGCAGGAATTAAGCTTGGGGATGCTTGATACGTCTCCAACGTATCTATAATTTTTGATTGTTCCATGCTATTATATCACCCCTTTTGGATGTTTATGGGCTTTATTTTACACATTTATATCATTTTTGGGACTAACCCAGTAACCGGAGGCCCAGCCCATCTTGCTACTTTTTTGCCTATTTCAGTATTTCGAAGAAAAGGAATATCAAACGGAGTCCAAATGGAATGAAACCTCCGGGAGCGTGATTTTTGGAACGAACGTGATCCAGAGGACTTGGAGTGCAAGTCAAGAAGCAGCCGAGGCTCCCACGAGATTGGAGGGCGCCCACCCCTATAGGGCGCACCCACTGTCTCGTGGGCCCCTCGGGCGTCCACCGATGTACTTCTTCCTCCTATATAAGCCTACGCACCCCGAAAACATCCAGGGGGCAGACGAAACATAATTTCCACCACCGTAACCTTCTGTATCCACGAGATCTCATCTTGGAGCCTTTGACGGCACTCTGCCGGAGGGGGAATCAACCACGGAGGGCTTCTACATCAACATCCTTGCCCCTCCGATGAGTTGTGAGTAGTTTACCACAGACCTACGGGTCCATAGTTATTAGCTAGATGGCTTCTTCTCTCTTTTTGGATCTCAATACAATGTTCTCCCCCTCTCTTGTGGAGATCTATTCGATGTAAACTCTTTTTGCGGTGTGTTTGTCGAGATCCGATGAATTGTGGGTTTATGATCAAGTTTATCTATGAATAATATTTGAATCTTCTTTGAATTCTTTTATGTATGATTGAGTTATCTTTGCAAGTCTCTTCGAATTATCGGTTTGGTTTGGCCTACTAGATTGATCTTTCTTGCCATGGGAGAAGTGCTTAGCTTTGGGTTCAATATTGCGGTGTCCTTACCCAGTGACAGAAAGGGTTGCAAGGCACGTATTTTATTGTTGCCATTGAGGATAACAAGATGGGGTTTATATCATATTCCTTGAGTTTATCCCTCTACATCATGTCATCTTGCTTAATGCGTTACTCTGTTCTTATGAACTTAATACTCTAGATGCAGGCAGGAGTTGGTCGATGTGTGGAGTAATAGTAGTAGATGTAGGCAGGAGTCGGTCTACTTGTTGCGGGCGTGATGCCTATATACATGATCATGCCTAGATAATCTCATAATTATTTGCTTTTCTATCAATTGCTCGACAGTAATTTGTTCACCCACCGTAATACTTATGCTATCTTGAGAGAAGCCACTAGTGAAACCTATGGCCCCCAGGTCTATCTCTTATCATATTTGCTTCCAATCTACTTTTATTTGCATCTTTACTTTTTTTGCATCTATATTATAAAATACCAAAAATATATTTATCTTATCATACTATCTTTATTAGATCTCACTTTCGCAAGTGGCCGTGAAGGGATTGACAACCCCTTTATTGCGTTGGTTGCGAGTTATTTGTTTGTTTGTGTAGGTGCGTGGGACTTTTGAGGAGCCTCCTACTGGATTGATACCTTGGTTCTCAAAAACTGAGGGAAATACTTACGCTACTATTGCTGCATCACCATCTCCTCTTCGAGGAAAACCAACACAAGCTCAAGACGTAGCAACTACACATTCCTTCTCAACTCCTCATCAACAAAAACAAACAAGTCATTCAGCATCCTTCCCTTGCGTCTGCCATGGCCAGCGTGAGTTATAGGTCGAGAGATTGCCACCAAGGAGAGGCGAGCATGGAAGCGGAAGCACGAGAGATGTCCTGCCTCGCTGCGAGAGCAACCGACATGTCCTGCCGCGCGGAAGTAGCAGCACAGAGGTCCCGCCGCGTCGCTGAAGTAGCACGGAGGTCCCACCGCGCCGTCGATGCAGCAGACTGGTCCGGCCGCGCCGCGGAAGCAGCAGATATGTCCCGCCGCGCCGCGGCGGCCTGTGAAAATTTCTCGCGTGCAGGCGACGACTGTTACACGCGCATGCATGCGATCATCCATAGCCAGATGGATCAGATCTCCAGCTTGGCGAGGTTGTAGGACGACGTGAAAGCTTCGTTTGAACAGGCTACCAGCGTCATCCGGCAACTAAGCGAGGGCAATGAGAGGCTCCGGGCCGAGCGCGACCTGCTGAGGGAGAGGATCGTCCGAAGTGCAGACCAGCAGGAGGAGACCAGTGCCTTGTTGAAGAGGACCGGCGTCATCATCAAGAAACTTATGGTCGAGAATGACATGCTCCGCAACGAGCGCCAAAGGCTGGTGGAGGAATCCGTGGATGTTCTCAAGTAGCGTTTTGAGGACACGAAAGAGCTCATCACTGCTCACCGCGGAGACTAGTTCCTGTGGCCTGCAGCAACGCATCAACAAAGTAGAGATCAACGAGCCAGATCCTTGTCTTCCTTCTTCTTTTTCCCTTGTGTATTTCGGGCGTATCCGCATGTGGCTTTTTTAATTATCTTTCTAATTATGTAAGACAATTTATCGTCCTTATCTTTCTGTGGAAGATCAATGTTGCGACACTGGAATGAAGAAAACTCTTGCTGTGGCGACCCTGGCGTTGCTGTTCTTCTAGTTGCTGCTAGGCTTCCTTCAGTTTCCCGGTTTCTTTTGATGTAATAATCGGTTTAGGATGTGGATTGTGTCGTCGCTTGTGAAATGTTGGGTTCTAGCGCAGATGTTTGGCCTTTGTTGGCCTCTTGGGATGTTGCGATTTCAATCTGGTAGCTTTTAGTCCTTCGTGTTAGGCTGGAGTTCTGCTGAACTTCTTGTGAATTGTGGTGGTTTTCAGTAATGAAAATCAGAAGGGGCAAGCCCTTCTTTGATAAAAAAAATTAATCGTCCTTATATATTCATCAGTCTTGCTATAAGTCGCAGTAGATGCTATATAGGTCCGTCAGATCTTACATCAAGATCCATGCTTTTAGATTTTCTTTTTTCTCTCTTAAATCTCAATCGAGTGAGACATAGACACGCCATTAAACAAAGGCTCGGGTGCCATTAATGGAGACCTTGGGAGAGAGGTGAACGGCAGATGGAGGTCAAAGGGCTCTCCTCCCGATAAGCACGCGCAGGGGTCTGATTGCACGTCTCTCGTACTCAAATAGCTACCCTGCATGGCGCCTCCTAGCTAATAAAAAATGGGTACACGTGGCGGCACGTAAATGGTACTAGTAAGTAGAAAGCCCACGGTTCCAATAATACTTGTGTTTCCGATTGTAGCGTGACAACACTTGTTCCAAAATGACTTTGTTGATTGTTAATGTGTGCGCCTTCGCAAATCGGACTGCAAATTTACCACAGCATGTTGGTGCCATGTCATGGCACCAAGCCAAGTTTCATTATTTTCATGCATGTTTTGGATTTAGAGGAATTAAAAAACTAAGTTTCTCAATGTTTCCAACCTAGCCACGACGCCAAGAATTTTGAATTTCATTCCCATTTCTTGCATGGAACCTAGAAATTTACCAGAGGACACACATGTGATTTTTCAACCAACATTGGTGCACTGGAACATGTGCTTGTATTTCAAATTTGAATTATGCACACAAAGGTGACACGTTCTCTCCTAGAACCACGAGCCTTCTTGAGAAAAGCTCCGTTTTGCAAGAAGCTTATACCAAAATTTGTTCCTACTCGGCCAATTGTTTTACCACGGCATGGTACTACCATGCCATGACACCATTCCAAGTTTCATGATTTTGAAACAAAGTTTCTCAATGTTCCCGACCGAGCCAAGATGCCCAGATGTTTGAATCTTATTCTCATTTTTTGCATGGGACCTACTCCCTCCTTCCATCTATATAGGGCCGAATGTGTTTTTCAAGACAGCCTTTGACTATTGACAAGATTAATAGCACATGAGATGTATACTATGAAAATTATATTATTGGAAGCTCCTTTGACATACAAATTTGAAGGTATGCTTTGTGTAAGTTGCATGTCATATATTATTGCTCTAACGTTTGGTGAAAGTTAGCCTCGAAAAATGCATTAGGACCTATATAGATGGAAGGAGTGAGTAGAAATTCACTCGAGGACACAAATGTGATTTTTCAACCAACTTTGGTGCACGGGAGCATGTGCTTGTAGTTCAATTTTGAATTATGCACATTAAATGACCAAAAACTCAATTAATGTGTAAATAAGGCCAAACAAAGCCGGAATAATTCCAAAATTTAACAAGGCACTCATGTAGTTCTATGTTGCCTTTGTAAATAAACTCAAGGGGGACAACGTATATCGTTTCGCACTCAAAGGTGGCACGTTCCCTCTCAGAACCACGAGCCTTCTTGAGAGAAGCTTCGGTTTGCAAGAAGCTTATACCAAAATCTGTTCCTATTCGGCCATTTTTTTACCACAACATGGTAGTACCATGACATGACATCCATGCCAAGTTTCATGATTTTCAGACGTGTTTTGGATTTACAAGAATTTTAAAACCAAGTTTCTCAATGTTCTCGGCCGAGCCACGATGCCCAAATGTTTTAATTTTATTCTCATTTATTGCATGGGATCTAGAAATTCACCCGAGGACACAAATGTGATTTTTCAACCAACTTTGGTGCACGAGAGCATGTGCTTGTAGTTCAAATTTGACTTATGCATATTAAATGACCAGAAACTCAATTAATGTATAAAAAACGACAAATGAACCCGGAATAATTCCAAAATTTAACTGGGCACTAATGTAGTTCTATGTTGCCTTTGTTAAGAAACTGAAGGTGGGGGCAGCGTATATCGTTTCACACTCAAAGGTGGCACGTTCCCTCTTAGAACCACGAGCTTCCAAATCCGCCCAATTTTTTACCACAACATGTTAGTGCCATGACATGACACCATGCCAAGTTTCATGATTTCCAGCCGAGTTTTGGATTTACATGAATTCAAAATCTAAGTTTCTCGATGTTCTCGGCAGAGTCATGATGCCCATATGTTTGAATTTCATTCTCATTTCTTCCATGGGGCCTAGAAATTCAACCAAGGACACACATGTGATTTTTCAACCCACTTTGGTGCACTGGAGCATGTGCATGCAATTCATATTTAGATTATGCACATTAAAAGTCCAGAAACTCAATTAATGTATAAAAAGGCCAAATGAACCCGAAATAATTCCAAAATTTAACAGGGCACTCATATAGTTCTATGTTGCCTCTGTAAATAAAATCAGGGGGGAGGCAGCATATATCATTTCACACATAAAGGTGACATGTTCCCTCTCGGAACCTCGAGGCTTGTTGGGAGAATCTCCGGTTTTGCAAGAGGCTTATACCAAAACTTGTCCCAATTCAGCCAAAAATTATACGTATGAAAACAGGGTTTAGATTATCCCGAACATCTCGCTACCTAGACCAATAATGTACTATGATTTGAATTCAATATAAAACGGATACAAATATTTGAATTGGAGAGCGTATGTACATGTAGTTCATAGTGAAATATGATTACTGCTATATGCATGTCTACAATCGTATTTAAATTATTGTATAACTTGACAACAATCGTATTCAAATACGGAAAATTGATTCAAATTTAGTCCATATGGTAGACGACAATATATATGTTCACATGGTGGAGTAAAATGTTCATATATGATGGAAGATCAAAATGTACGACTACATCAATTATAAACCGCAAGGTCACCTAATGATATATTCGAATTCAACATAATGTGGATTCAAAAATTGAAATTTGAGATCATGGCATCTGTAATCATATAAAAAGGGACATTACTCTTTATTTGGTGGGAATTGATTTGTTTTTTGTTGTTGTTGAGGGAAGTGCAAATCGATTTGGTACTGTGCAGGGTAATCTTGTTCTCCCGATTTTTTTTACATTTTTCTTGTAGTTTTTTCAATGGCATCTATAGCAATATAGTAAAAGGGGACATGACTCTCTTGTGTCTTGTATGAATTGTTTTTTTACACGTTAAGTTTGTTCTGTCGAACAAGGAACCCGCACCTTGTTATCCCGAAATTTTCAAGTTCGAGTATCTTTGTCTCACCTGCTTTGAAACTCCTGCTTCTTCAACATGCGCCGCGCCTTGTTATCCCGAAATTTGGACGCGCGCGAGAACTCCCTCCTCATCCGAAATCGCTCCCGCAGCCCAGACACGCGAAATCCCCCTTCTACCCCTCAGCCGGAAATGAAGCTCCACGTCGCGGTGTCAAAACTGGTGGGGGTACGCTGGTAACTTACCATACATTTCAGACAAGTGTGTCCCTAAGCTTGGCTCCCCCCTCCCCCTTCGCCGCCCCATTCGTACACCGAGGCCGCCAAAACCCGCGAAACCCCATGCTCCTCCGTCGGCCTCCCGACCGCCGCCCAGCCGGAGACTCTTCCCCGACTACGTCATCCACCGCAACAGCTCGCCGTCCCTCATCCACCGCACCAGATGAGGATCCATTGTGGATCTCATCGTCCCGCCGGATTAGCCACCCCGTCCTCCACCTCCAAGGATCTGCCCCGATGTTTGCCTCGTCTATCGCGCCACCTCAATCCCCACAGCGCCGTCTTGACCAGCCCCACCGGAACCGCAGCACCCTCACCAATTCCTACGATGAAGCTGAGGCCAACTCGGCGCCACCAAGGAGGTTCTGCACTCACCGCTGTATATTATCTTTTATTAGATCTCATGGGGCTGCCGGTGCTCGATACCGAGTAGACATGGCGTCTCCATCGATGGCGCCATCGCCGGCCACATCATCCATGGCGTCTCTCCCCCGTGTTGTTGCTTCCTCGGCGGCGACTTCCACAACGGCACTAACTGCAGCTGTTCCGGCTCTCGCTCGTGCTGCGGCTCTGTTCTTGCTGTCGGTCGCGCTGCTGCACTGCTCTAGCTTTCGTTCGTGTTGTTGCTCTGCTCTTGCTCTCGCTTGCGCTGCTGCTGCTGCACGACCTCCGACAGCTACAGGACTTTCTGCTTTAGCACTCGCTCGCGGTGCTACTGCACGACTTGCTCTCTGCTAGTGCGTTCCCTGCTCAGCGTCTGCTGATTTAGATCACTGCTTCTCTTCTACTAGTGCTCGAACGCCCTAAACATCTATTGCAATGCTCTGTTACTAGTTCAATCAGTTTCGACAGTAAAATTCAGTTTCGACTGTGAAGTTCATTTTCTTCAGTTAAGTTTAGAGTGAACAGTACTTACAGCATCTGTCGGAGCGGCCGTGGCGCGGCTGATGCGTTTTACATCTAGCACTTTTTGGTGATGTATTTTACATCATCTATTGCAGATGATATTAGGGTCCCACTTCAGATTAACGTTGTCTGTCTTGTCATGCTTCAGCCTCGTCGCCGTACACCTTAGCGGAGCTGCTCCAATGACGGAACCGTCCATCACAGTTGAGCTGTACCCTCGGCGCCGTTTCCAGAGGCCACAGATCTTCTTCCCCGCCTCTGACAATCACACCAACATCATCACCATCCTCCACGTCCAAACCAATGATGCTGAGGTCCACAAGGCTATGCCAAAGAGGTTGTACACTCGTCGCATCACTTTGTTTCTCCATTCCTCTATTCTTGCAATTCATGTGAGCCAAACACCCAGGTTGACTGAAATCCTATGTTTTCAAATGCTCTGTTTTGCACGTGCATTCCTATCCTATTCCTGTGTTTTTCCTGTCCTTGCGTTTATAGAATCCTCCAATTCTAAGGATCCCTTACAGATTTACTTCATTTTCAGATTGGCGTCAAAGAAAACTCTGTGTGTTATGTCCTGCTCCTGCCGTGCCGTCATCCACCCCACCTGAGGTGCACCATCGACAGAAGCGTTCACTGCACGAGAGATCCCCCCTGTAGACTTTCTTTCACCGCCTTAGATCATCTTCCCCATTGCCGGCAGCCACGCCAACTGCATTACCATCATCGACTGAGCAGATGAACCTGAGGACTACACAGTTCCGGAAGAGAGGTCACAGTCTTTCGTGTTTGCTTACGTTATACATCGGTTATTATTACCTGCTACTTTATCGTTCAATCTTGAGTTTTGAATTGCCATGGGTCTCATATCGAGCCAGCAACGAATAGTATCTGTCTACTATCTGGTTCATTTGGGGTCTTCTATGTGGTTCATGTTGGGTGGGCAACAAACAATAGATGATCCATTGTCTATCTTTTTAAACTGAAGCTATAATCTACATGCTATCATTAGTTTTGGATCCATCCACTCGTTTGCTACCATCAGTCTTGATTTTTGCATGCACCCCTTAGGCCTTACAAAATCTAACTATTTTTTTATTATGCATGTTAGATATTGTACACAATCGTACTGAACATGTAGAGAAAAAGAGAAGACCGTTGCGTGCGAATATAATGTCATGCAGACGCTGCTCCATGGTGGGCGAAGTGCCCTCCCTCTCCTGCATTTCCAGATTGTATTCCAGAGGAAGATAACTGTTCAAATGGAGATTCAGAAGGAGCTGACCACGCCTGTTTACCACCTGTGGTGTTTGCTCTAACCTGGCATGCTGATGTTGGTCATATCATGCATATGGCGCCTTGCATTGCTTACATTATACATCTTATATGTCATCAGCTTAGTTTAGATTTTCTTTGTGTGAATGCCACCTGTTTGGTTTCTATATCATACTCCCACCATTCCTAAATATTTGTCTTTTTAGAGATTTCAACAAGTGACTACATACGGAACAAAATGAGTGAATCTACACTCTGAAATATATCTATATACATCCGTATGTGGTAGTCCATTTGAAATCTCTAAAAAGACAAATATTTAGGAACGGAGGGAGTATATGGGAATTATGCAATGCCATCTTCTTTAGCCAGGCATCATATACGTGAATCATGCAATGCCATCCTGTTTAGCCAGTCATCGTATATGTGAATTGTATCATGCCATATTTTTTCCAGAATGTATTCCATTTGTCAACAATGTTTATACATTCATCTATTCTTCCTGTGCATCAGCCATTTGAGTCGGTCATGGGAAAATCTGGAGTGAAAACAAGGTCTTCTGAGCAGTTAGTGCTACCTGTCGATGCAGATTTCTTGCTGGTTACAGATAGCTCCTCAAAGGGGGATTCAGAGAGAGATGACCAGTCATATTCCCT
>NC_041386.1:715668802-715681127 GCF_002162155.2 Triticum dicoccoides | reverse complement strand
TGGGTTATATTGCTCATATCATGCATATGGTGTCTTGCATTGCCATGCCATCTGCTTAGATTAGACATGCTTTGTGTGAATGCCTCATGTTTGCTTTCTATATCAGATATGTGAATTATGCAATGACATGTTTTTCAGGCAGTTATCATATATGTGAATTATGCACCGCCATGGAGCCAGGCATCATATATGTGAAATATCTCATGCCATCTTTTTTTCATTACATATTCCATTTGTCGACAATCTGTGTATATTGAACTACTCTTCATGTGTATCAGCTATTTGAGACAGCTATGGAAAAATCTAGAGTGAAAACAAGGTCTTCAGAGCAGGCAATGGTACCTGTTGAAGCATATATCTCGATGGTTACAGGGAGCTCCTCAGAGGAGGATTCAGAGACAGATGACCAGTCCTATATCCCACCTGAGGTGTATGCCCTGAGTTGCAATGTTTATATTTCTCATATGATGCATATGGTGTCTTTCATTGCTTAGTTTAGACATCATATGCACAATATTGAATTCTGTCTGCTTAGTTTAGAGATCATACATGCGAGTGTCAGCTGCTTAGTATATGAATCAATTATGTCAATTATATCATGCCATCCTGTATACTTAGACAACATGTATGTGAATTATTTCATCCCAACCTATTTTAGAAAGACATCATATAGTTTTGTCATGTCATCATGTTTAGGTACTCATCATATGTTGAATTATGCCATTATATCCTGTTAAGTTATCCATCATATATCTGAAACGGTGTCATGCTATCCTGTTTAGTTAGGCATCATATATGTGAAATTGTGTCATGATGTCCTGTTTAGTTAGACAACATATATGTGAATTACCACATCTGTCTATCATACAATGTCTATACGTTCAATTTCTTTTCTTGTTTATCAGCCATTTGAATTGGAGGGGTGATGGCAGTATCTAAGGGAGCAAAAACCCGTTCTTCACAAAAGACAGTGCTACCCGTCGATGCAGATAGAACCATGGTTGTACTGACCCACAAACTAGCCCCACCACACATAATCGAGACTCTTCCAGATTGCACACTTACACCGTTCGGCAGAGAACCAGCTACAACCCATCTAACCGCAACCCCAGCGGATAGTAACCCACTTATAGTTGACAAAGCACTATGTCCACCACAGAGTACCCCCACACGAGCAGTTTGTAAAGCTACTGCAGTGCCCAAAGCATGAAGACCACCACGGCTAACCCAAACTCCACGTTTAAAGCAGAAGAGCAACTGTTCTCAGGTCAGATTCCGTAGCTATGGTCCATACTCCTTTGCTGTTGCATCACTGTATTTACTCATACCAACTACTTTCGAATTTGAAGGATCCAACTGAAACTGTAAATGGCGCAACAGGTATGTTTTAAACCTATTTCTTTAACTGGATTGTTGTTCTAACACTAGTGTAGAACCGGGCAATAGCACCGGTTCGTAAGGCCCTTTAGTGCCGGTTCCATAACCGGCACTAAAGTGTGGGCACTAAAGCCCCCCCCCTTTAGTACCGGTTCAGCACGAACCGGTGTTAAAGGGAAACCACGTGGCACGAGCCAGCTCCAGGGGCCTGGAGCCCTTTAGTACCGGTTGGTAAGACCAACCGGTACTATAAGGTTTGTTTTTTTAGTTTTATGATTTCTTTTTCATTTAATTTTGTGTTTCCATTTTAATTCTTTTTCGTTTGCTGGTATTTTACGATACTACACATTGTACACGTTAGGCATATATATATATATATATATATATATATATATATATATATATAAATAGAATTTCTAGTAGAACCAATCATGCATATATATATCATCAATGTCTCACAAGCCATCATATTAATTAATTCACACATACACACATGTATAGCTATATACAATTTCTCCTACATATGCATGTTGCCTTCGGAGCCAGTGGCATTAGCCTAATTGGTGCCTTCGGAGCACGATGACAATTGGAAGTTGTTTTCATGGGGGCGGTAGCGGGTAATAGTATTCTCCCTTCGGATTTATGATCTGGTCGAGCAAAAATCCCGCTATTTCCTCTTGAAGTGCTTCTACGCGCTCCGTTTCTAGGAGCTTCGCCCGCACCTCTCTGAACTGTTAAGAAGGAGATCAATGTGTATTAGTTGTGTGACTAGATATCGATAATGGTGTAAAATTTGTGAATAGTGTTTTGACAAGCGTACCCATTCCTGTCTTTGAGATCTGCTCCTTTCGGACGCCATCATGCGAATGTTCTCGCAAACGCAGAATGCACACAGATCAGTCCCCTGTGCCTGCTTTAGGGCCTTTACAAGAATGGAATTTGATTAGATAATAATTAATCAAGCATGATAATTAAAGAGATGGCAGCTAGCTAGCTAGCTAGTACTACTTAATTACTTACCTTGGGTCTTCCCCATTTAAGCTTTTCTTTACATTCGCCTTCTGTGACGCTGATGAACCTTGCCCAAGCCCTGCCCGCCGACAAAGAAAATGAATAAAGGGGTTATTAAATAGTTCATATAATGAAATGACGAACTAAATAGGCCGAGATATATAGTTAATAATGATTGAAATTACCTGTTGACTATCCCAAACAAGATACTTATAGTTAGTTTTTTCTTTGAGTAGTGAGTCCAGTATTTCAACTGTTTCGGCGTCAACTTTAATGATACACAAGACCCAGTGAAATATGCATGCACACACGTTTGCATGTCTTAATTAAGCGGGCATATGTAAGCAAAAACATGTATCTAGCTAGTAGGCAAAAACAGAGAATTTGTAGTACAAGACAGTGTGACTCACTGGAAGTTGTAAGGAAGTAGTATATCTTCATTGTATTTGAGGCGCTTCAAGAACTCTAGCATGCTGTCCTCTATGGCCTTTTGATGACGTGAATCTATTTTCCATGTGTATTCATTAACGGTGTTTGGGTCAATGAACCCAATGCCATAGCGTCCACCTTTTCTCATTTCATACATCTTCATCCTGCATATAATACCACAGAAAAGAATATAGTGAGGATAATTACAGGTAATGATTGATCAAAAGGATCACTACAGCTAGCTTGAGACTTAAATTACAGAAAGAAATCACTTACAGACAATAGCAACTGACGATAGATTTGTCGAGTGCGTCTTGATTGTATAACTGAAACAGTTCAGAATACTCAACGGACACAGCTTTCTCATGGTAGTAATGCCCCTCCTTGACATTCACCATGAGGGACAATCGATCGGAAATCTTGGTAATGTTCATGTACCATTGTTGCAATTCATACATTCTCGTTGGGAGGTTCTTGACCTTGTCTGGCTCGACCAAAGGTTGGCCCCGGACATATTTCCATTTTATTTCATCCTCTCTAAGCACAAGCATGGGCTCAATCTCGAGGAGTTGTCCAACAGTGATTTGAGAACTTCATCCTGCATTATATGCTCCTCCGTTATTACCACATTGCCCACCTCAGGAACGTAAACTGTTAGCCCACAATAATATTGGGCGCGTGTACTGTCACGTGTTGTTGGCACAACAAGCGAGGGGATCGATTGCGCCGTCTGTTCTCCCAGCTGGGGAATGGTTTTCCCGCATTTTTTGACAGCTGCTTCTTGTTTGCTCGATCCCGAGCTCGCCTCCTTACGTAGACGTGCTCGATTTAACTTCCTGATGTGGCGCTCATAGTCTGTGTCAACAGGCTTGGGAGCTGGTGGTTGAGCCATAGGAATGAAGTGGTCAATCATTTCCTCAGGCACTTTCTCCCTTGGCGGCGTTGGCGGTTTCGGTGCAAAATGGGCTTCCACCTCGGACTTCGATATGGCTGCGATTTCCTCCTCGGACCTGTCATAAGCCCTCTGCGGAAGAGGCGTGAGGCTTGGACCATATTTATATCGCTTGCCTCCGCCTGTACTTCCTGTACTACCTCGACTCGTACCGCTACGCACCATAGCTGCGGGTTGTCTCTTCTGCGATTGCTGAGGCGGCGGAGACGGCTGACGGGGCTGAGTTGGACGAGGAGGAGTGGCCGCCTGAAGCTGTGCCGAACTTGGAGGAGGAGTGGCCTGAGGTTGTGCCGGACTTGGAGGAGTAGTGGACGTCTGACGCTGTGGCGGACTTGGAGGAGGAGGAGTGGCCTGACACTTTGCCGGACTTGGAGGAGGAGTGGCCTGACACTTTGCCGGACTTGGTGGACTTGTAGGAGCAGGAGACTGCTGACTCGGTGGCGGACTTCGACGAGGAGTCGGCTGACGCGGTGTCGGTGGCCTTCGAAAGATGATGCAATCCTTTTTCCATAGGATGATACGATGGTTGGCGTCTCAGAGAAAGCGCTCGTCGTCACCTCCAGGAATGTCAAGCTCTAGCTCCGAATATGGGTCCACCACTTCATCAACCAAGACATGAGCATAGCCCGCTGGAATCGGGTTGCAATGGAAGGTTGCCTCAGGGGGATTTGTAAAAGAAACAGCGTCCGCCACCTTCATGGATATGTTCTTCATTTTGACATGTAGCTCGCAGCTAGTGTTCTCCGTGATGTCATCCATGGGGTATCTACCCAGCATTGCGTCGTCCGGGGCGGAACCCACGCTGCTTCTCGGCATGGATGGGGCGGTGCTATCCAATGTTGGATCATTCGCTAGCTGCTGCAGCTGCTGAGACCCCCTTCGCTGGGTAAGTGAGTCGATCTGCTCCTGCTGCCGCTGGAATTTGACTACCAATTTCCGCTTGACTTGCTTCTAGGCCTTGAAGGCGTTCATAGTCCCGCTTCCTCTGCTCCTCCTCCATCTTCCTCTTCTTCTCCTCCGCAATCTTCTTTCTCCCACGGGTTCTGTAGTCGGTGTTCCAGTTTGAAAACCCCTCATACCACGGAATAGCGCCCTTGCCTCGTGTTCTTCTCGGGTGTTCAGGATTTCCCAGGGCACGCGTAAGCTCGTCGTTCTCTCTGTTGGGCTGGAACACCCCCGATCGTGCCTCTTCTATTGCGACAAGTATCGCATCGTCGGCTCCCTTCAGACTTGCCCTCGTCGAAACATTGCCTGTCTTCGGGTCCAACTCCCCCCCCCATGCGCATAGAACCAAGTCCTGACCCTGGGGGGCCAGCTCCTAGTAACCGGAGTGGCACCTGCATCCTCCTTCTCTTTCTCAGACTTATCCCACTTAGGCATTGCCACCGCATAGCCACCTGGCCCCAGCTTATGGAACTTATCCTTTTTTTCGGCATTCTTCTTGTTTATTCTTGACTGTTCCTTAGCTAATTCCGAATCCTTGAATTTCACAAAATCGTCCCAATGAGCACGTTGGTTCTCTAGTGTTCCCTCGAATACTGGAGTCTTCCTTCCTCCCTTGACGTACTTGTCCCATTCACGATTCTTGTGGTTCTTGAATGCAACCGCCATCTTCCTAAGAGCAGCGTCCTTGACTTTCTGCACATCTGCTTCTGTGAAATGATCTCGTAGGGTGAAATGTTCCATGAGAGTATCCCAAAGCAGATCTTTTTGATTCTTGTTGACAAAAGTAACATCTGGACGTGGAGCAGCGTCCTCTTTACCTTTTTGTCTTTTGTCTTTTGCTGGCTCTCTCCATTCTTGAAGGGAGATCGAGAGTTGGTCCTTCACAAGAACTCCGCACTGACGAATGAACTTGTCCGCAATCTTCTTAGGCGCTAATGGTTCGCCATTAGGCCTGACTGCCTCGATATTGTACTTTACGCCCTCCTTCAACTTTTTGTTCGGGCCTCCTTTCATCCTTTTGCCTGAAGATTTGCTCGATCCGGATGGCTGAAAGAACAAAGATCGATTCGTTAATATATCTTCAAGTCGTTTAAAACATGTGATGATCACCAGATACTTGCTTATGTAAATATATATACCTCGCCGGTCTTTGTTGTTTCAGGATCAACATGTTCTTCGTCATCGTCATAATCGTAGTTCATGACTTCATCAATTCGGTCGTCGCGATCGAATGTCATATCACCCTCTCCGGTGTTGTTTAGAAATTCGGAGCCGTCATAATCTTCTTCATTCTGATCATCATCTGGCCCGTGTATCATATCGAACATGGTCTGTTCTCCCTCTCTGTCGGTATTGTCTGCCATAGCTTTTATTTAACTAATTCAAAAGAAATATAAAACAATTTAGTATTCAAATTACATCGTCTCGAATAATAGATATAATCTCGAATACTTCGTCTAGAATAATAGATATAATCTCGAATACATCGTCTCGAATAATATATAATATTGAATAGTACATCACTGGCTAGCTAATTAAAGATTGAATACTACAAAAGAATCTAGGACACTCGCGGTTCCTGCGGCGCGGGCGGTGGACACCCAAAGAGAAGGAACCCTCACCGGATCATAGCTGAAGTGAGATCCCCGAAGATACTGCCAGGTATTGGAGAACCTGCCGCCCTCTAACGCAACCATGTAGCGATGGACGTGCTCGTTCTCCTCCCTGACACGGCGACGTACCACCTCCGGCGGGGCCGGGTCCCTCCGCACCGAAACTGGCCCACGCGAATGCCACCAAACGAGATCAGGGTCGACGACGGGACCCGGGGCCGGGTTCCTCATCAAGCGGCGCACCCCTCCAGGCAGCACCTCCCAGTGCCAGCCCGGCGGAGCCCAGTCCCGGACATGGGTCGGCTGGACGTCGTCGCGGACGGGTCGACGGTGAGGATGCGGGCCGGGCATCGTCGAGAACAAATACTAGCTATATGCCCGCAAAAAGTAATATTTTTTTAATGATTGGAATTTGATAACTAAAATTTCTAACATTTCTACTATTTCAAAAATCTATATACTATTTCATACTAATTAAGCATCTAACACTAAAAACAGAAAACACAACTTCTATACATCCATTAAAAAATTGAAAAACAACATTATATAAAAAAATTCCATACTAATTAAACACTAATTATATCCATCTAACATGCATTCATACATATATAATAGTGAAAAAATAATAATCTAAATAATCTAAACTAATTAAACATACAAAATACGTATATACTTATTAAGCATTAATAAGTATTAATTAAACTAATTAAACTAATTAAACTAATTAAACATGCAAAAACTAATTAAACTAATTAAGCATTAATTCATACATATGTGTGTGTGTGTTCATCATGCTTGTGTGTGTGTGTGTATGGGCTCGGGGAGGGGCGGCGCCCATGGTGGCCGCCGGGGGCGAGGGAGAGGGGTTAGAGGGGGAGAGCTCACAGCGGGGCGACGGCGACGGCGAGGCGACGGCCGGGGGCGGTGACGGGCCGGGGCGGCGACGCGGGGACGGCGCGACGGGGACGGGCCCGGGGCGGCGACGGGGACGAGGGCGGCGACGGGGACGGGGCGGCGACGGAGACGAGGGTGGCGACGGGGACGGGTGCGGCGACGGCGATGGAAACGACGGAAATAGAGGAAGAAACAGAGGGGGAATGAAATTTTTGAAGTGTTGTATATATAGAAGTCACCTTTTGTACCGGTTGGAGCCACCAACCGGTACTAAAGGCCAGTTTTGGCCAGCCCAAGCGGCGGGAAACGACCCCCTTTAGTACCGGGTGGTGGCACAAACCGGTACTAAAGGCCCCCTCTTTAGTACCGGTTGGTGGCTCCAACCGGTACTAAAGGCCTCGCGCTGCCACCCCAAAGTTTAGTCCCACCTCGCCGGGCGAAGGGCAGCCGCACTAGTTTATAAACCCAGCCGCGGCTACCACTTCGAACTCCTCTGTATAGCAGGCTTGTGGGCCTAAACTCTGCACGCTGCCCTGTGAGTCTGTCGGGCCTTTAAGGCCTGAACTTACACACCTGTGGTCTATCAGGCCCACAGGGCAGCGCCCCAATTTTTTTATAGTTTTTTTCTTTTCTGCTTTATTTTCTTCTATTTATTTTTGCGTAGTTTTTTGTATAGTTTTTTCTTTTCTGTTATATTTATTTTCTTCTATTTATTTGTGAGTAGTTTTTCATCTAGTATGCCAAAATTCAACATTTTCAGAGTTCATTTTGTAGTGATTTTGAATTTCACTGTCATTTTGTAAACGATTGAAAAATAGCAAATATAATTTTTTTTTCTTTTCTGCTTTATTTTTTCTTCTATTTATTTCTGAGTAGTTTTTTCTTTTCTGCTATATTTATTTTCTTCTATTTATTTTTGAGTAGTTTTTTTATATAGTTTTTTTCTTTTCAGCTATAGTTTTTTTTCTTTTCTGCTATTTTTTCTGTTAGTGCCCGTAGTTTTCAAATTTGAATAGTTTAAATTTTGAATTATTTGAAATTAGTGTGAATTTGTTTGCACATAAAATTTCTTCGCGTTTCAAATGCCAAAACACATAACTACCCTAACTATTACAGAGATTCCCCCCTCGGCGCGAAACATAGAAGAAAGTGATGATAGCTAGTGAAGCCGATCACATCCCAGATCTTTGGGTGTGAAACTTTTTCTTCGCGTGTGTCCCTTTGCGCCGTAACCATGGAAAATCTTCATCATTTAACGGGATGCTCGGGTCAATATTCACTGTGAATGGAGCAATTTCATCAAACTTTTCATAATCTTCTGACTTGTCTGTCTTGTCATCCACTCCCACGATGTTTCTCTTCCCAGAAAGAACTATGTGCCGCTTTGGCTCATCGTACGATGCATTCGCTTCCTTACCTTTTCTTTTTCTTGGCTTGGTAGACATGTCCTTCACATAGAAAACCTGTGCCACATCATTGGCTAGGACGAATGGTTCGTCTGCATACGCAAGATTGTTGAGATCCACTGTTGTCATTCCGTACTGCGGGTCTTCCGTTACCCCGCCTCATGTCATATTGACCCATTTGCACCGAATCAAAGGGACCTTTAAACCACGTCGATAGTCAAGTTCCCATATGTCCTGTATATAACCATAATGTGTTTCCTTTCCCGTCTTGGTTTCTGCATCAAAGCGGACACCACTGTTTTGGTTGGTGCTCTTCTTATCTTGGGCGATCATGTAAAATGTATTACCATTTATCTCGTACCCTTTGAAAGTCATTATATTCGAAGATGGTAACTGGGACAGCAAGTACAGGTCATCTTCAATAGAGGTGTCATGCATGGTACATGTCTGCAACCAGCTGGCGAAACTCCTGGTTTGTTCACGTGTAATCCAGTCATCAGACCGCTCCGGGTGTTTGGAGCGTAGCAAATTCTTGTGTTCATCCATATACGGAGCCACCAAGGCGGAATTCTGTAGAACTGTATAATGTGCTTCAGTGAGAGAATGTCCGTCCATACATATTATTTGTTCCCCTCCTAGCGTGCCTTTTCCATCCAGTCTGCCCTTATGCCGCGATTCAGGAACACCAATCGGCTTAAGGTCAGGAATAAAGTCAATACAAAACTCAATGACCTCCTAATTTTGATGGCCCTTGGAGATGCTTCCTTCTGGCCTAGCATGGTTATGAACATATTTCTTTAAGACTCCCATGAACCTCTCAAAGGGGAACATATTGTGTAGAAATACAGGACCCAAAACGTTAATCTCTTTGCATAGGTGAACTAGGACGTGCGTCATGATGTTGAAGAAGGATGGTGGGAACACCAACTCGAAACTGACAAGACATTGCACAAAATCATTCTGTAACCTTGGTATGATTTCTGGATCGATTACCTTCTGAGAGATTGCATTGATAAATGCACATAGCTTCACAATGGCTAATCGAACGTTTTCCGGTAGAAGTCCCCTCAATGCAACCGGAAGCAGTTGCGTCATAATCACGTGGCAGTCATGAGACTTTAGGTTCTGGAACTTTTTCTCTGCCATGTTTATTATTCCCTTTATATTCGACGAGAAGCCAGACGGTACCTTAATACTGAGCAGGCATTCAAAGAAGATTTCCTTCTCTTCTTTGGTAAGAGCGTAGCTTGCATGACCCTGATTCACACAAAGAAGCCAAGCAGAGTCACACAAAGATTCTTCGTCACGTGCATCACGTCGATTGCGGAGCGGACCTCTAGGTCTTTCCAATATGGCAGGTCCCAAAATATAGATTTCTTCTTCCACATGGGTGCGCATCTGTCAGCGTCCTTTGGAACAGGTTGTCCGCCAGGACCCTTTCCAAATATCACCTTCAAATCCTTGGCCATATCATGTACATCAGCAGTAGTACGGTGGCGAGGCTTCGTCGGGTGATCCGCCTCACCTTTGAAATGCTTGCCTTTCTTTCTTACGGGATGCCTGCTCGGAAGAAATCGATGATGTCCCAGGTACACATTCTTCTTACAACTATTCAAATATATATTGTCGGTATCATCCAAACAGTGCGTGCATCCGTGGTATCCCTTGTTTGTCTGTCCTGAAAGGTTACTGAGAGCAGGCCAATCATTGATGGTCACGAACAGCAATGCCTTTAGGTCAAATTCTTCCTGTTTGTGCTCATCCCATGCACGTACACCTGCTCCATTCCACAGTTGTAAGAGTTCTTCAACTAATGGCCTTAGGTACACATCAATGTCGTTGTCGGGTTGTTTAGGGCCTTGGATGAGCACTGGCATCATAATGAACTTCCGCTTCATGCACAACCAAGGAGGAAGGTTATACAAACATAGAGTCACAGGCCAGGTGCTATGGTTGCTGCTCTGCTCCCCAAAAGGATTAATGCCATCTGCGCTTAGACCAAACCATATGCTCCTTGCGTCATCTGCAAACTCCTTCCCGTACTTTCTTTCGATTTTTCTCCACTGCGACCCGTCAGCGGGTACTCTCAACTTTCCGTCTTTCTTACGGTCTTCTCTGTGCCATTGCATCGCCTTGGCATGCTCTTTGTTTTGGAACAAACGTTTCAACCGTGGTATTATAGGAGAATACCACATCACCTTGGCAGGAATCTTCTTCCTGGGGCGCTCGCCCTCGACATCACCATGCTCATCACTTTCACAGCTACAATGCATATTGATGAGTCAGGCATGTCGAAACATAAAACATATTGATGAGTCAGTGGACAGTACTACACTACGCATTGGCTACGCATCTATCAGCATCAGCTCAGTGCAAAATTCAGATACACATGGTCAATGAAAATTCAGATAAAATGGTCCCTACAAACTCCGATACATATAACATCGGCTGGAGCTGCATTATATTAATCTGAAAATTTAGTACAGCTTGCACAAAGTCCCATAAGAATAAGGTAACTACAGTTTAGATGGAATCGCAAAATAATAATTTTCAGATAATGCCCTCAATGCTGACAACACCACATATATGAGTACTAGTGACACATTAATCTTCAGAATTCATAGGAGAACCAGGGTGATGCTTGGTTTCTTGCTGCCTGCTGTTTTTTCTTCAGAATTCATAGGAGCAGTAATGACACACTAATCTTCAGAATTCTAACAAAGTACATCGTGCTAGAATGGACAGGAGCATCGACTTGTCTACATGCCTTGAAAAAAGCCTATAGTATAACAACCAAAAGACGACACCATTGCAGTATCAAAAATGGAAAAAAGGATGATTGTGCTGAGTTTCTAGCAGTAGTACAATTCTTAGATGCTCATAAGCATTTTAGTAATCAGGTGAAAGATACAAAGACAAGGCACACTAGTGGACGAGTAGAAGAGGAGCTCACCGCCCGGTGACAAGGCGGAGGCAGGTCGGCAGCGGCTCCCGCGTTGAAGAGGAGGCAGAGGCGGGTCGTTGTCGAGGAGGGCGGTGTCCAGATGAGGAGGGGGGAGTCCGCGTCTCGCCTGGATGCGGCGACGATGGGGGACGGAGGCGGCGGTGCAGCGTCGAGGCGGCAGGGCAGTGTCGTCGGGGCGGCGTCGAGGCGGCGGGGCAGCGGCGTCGGGGCGGCGTCGAGGGGGCGGGGCAGCGGCGTCGGGGAAGGGGATCGAGGGCGAGGGCGAGGGAGAGAGAGGGGATCGAGGGCGAGGGAGAGAGGTGGGCCGCGCCGGGGAGGAACTATGGATGGGGGCGGCACAATACTAATGGCGCACCACCCCTCGATGCACCATAAGTACATCCACACTAATGGCGCACCTCACCCTGGTGCGCCATTAGTAAAAAAAAAATTTCTGCTCGAGCCAACAGGTTATATTCCACCTGACGTGATCCACATCAACTCCCTTTACTAGCTCGATTGGTCAGTAGCTAGTTCTCACACCAGGAGGTCCTGGGTTCGAATCCCAGGCTCCACAATTTTTGTTTTTCATTTAAAATGCTGTTTGATACTTATTTGTGTTTAAATATGTTCAAACTTGTTTAAATCATAACAGTAATATTTTTTTATAAGACAGTAATAATTTTTTTAAAAATATCATCAAACAGTAATGCCGGTGGAGCGGTGGAGGGTGCGGGGGATGCGGGGGGTCGGC
>NC_041386.1:715644892-715668418 GCF_002162155.2 Triticum dicoccoides | reverse complement strand
GGCGGTTGAGTAGGGGAGGGTGCGGGGGGTCGTCGGCGGCGGTTGAGTAGGGGAATCGAGGGTGCGGGGGGTCGGCGGCGGCGACCGGTGGACCGGGGGGTGCTCGGCAGCGAGGGGGACCAGATCTGGCGAGGTGGGATAGCGATCGAGATGTAGCGGGATCGAGATCGAGTGTCCATGAAATTTGAAAATATTCATGATAGTTCAAAAAGTGCCCATGAAATACAATTGAGAAATGAAGGCTACGATTTAAATACAATCGATCTTAGCTAGCTATCTGTTCACATTCTTCTTGCCCTTCTTTTTTGCAAATGGAGTTCTTCTGTGGAACGGACGTCCTTTAGGTAGGGTGGTCCTGCTTCTTCTTGTGGTGTATGCTGCTACTTCATCATCGTCGTCATGTTCGATCCTCGGGTCGCCGTACTTGCCGAAGTCTTGCTCATTGGCTACTCCATCCATTCCGATGATCTTCCTTTTGCCTCTCCTCACGACAACACGACTGGGCTTCGGCGGGTCGGTAATGAAGAAGCATTGGTCCACTTGGGAAGCCAGTACCCATGGCTCATTTTTCGCGTTGACGTTTGCGCCCGCGGTCTTGGATTTGGCTTCGGGTATAACCATGGTGGTGAAATACCGGTCTTCTTTTATGACGTTCTTGGCCCATCTGACACGAAACATCGGGACCTTCTCTCCAGCGTAGCTCAGCTCCCAGATCTCCTCGATCCTTCCGTAGTATCTGTCCTTTCGTTACCGGTGTAGGATTCCGTCGTTACCCCGGAGTTATGATAACCATCGCTCTTCATGTCCTTGGCCTCGGTGTAGAATGTGTAGCCGTTGATATCGTACGCCTCATAGGTCATCAGGTTGTGCTCGGCGCCCTGTGACAAGGCGAATATGAGTTGTTCTTCCGCGGAAGAATCCTCATGTAAAGGGTATGACAGAAGCTTCTGCTTGAACCAACGCATGAAACATGAGTTGTGTCCGTCCTCTGTTGGCCTCGGTCATTGTACGTCTTCTTAATAAAGGTTTTGTGCTCTACCACCCAAGGATCAACCACGTCTATGTGTTGTAGCGCGACTAGGTTTGCTCTTTCAAAGTCGGCGAGTCGACCCTCGAAGTCGACATGCATTTCGCGGCGACCCTCACGGTGACCCCATCCAGCGAGCCTGCCGAGGTGCCTGTCGACGGGCAGACCAACGGGGTTCTTGATGCCTAGATAATTCGTGCAGTAGGAGATGCACTCTTCGGTCAGAAAGCCCCTGGCTATGCTTCCCTCTGGACGTGACATGTTGCGAACGTATCCTTTGATGACACCATTCATCCTTTCGAACGGCATCATGCTGTGCAGGAACGTCGGCCCGAGTTGGATGATATCCTCCACTATATGGACCAGCAGATGCACCATAACGTCGAAGAATGCGGGCGGGAAGTACATCTCAAGCTCGCATAGTATCACCACGATCTCTTCCTGTAGCCTTCTGAGTTGCCTCACGCCAATCGACTTCCGAGAGATGACGTCGAAGAAGTTGCATAGGCCAAATAGCATTTCACGGACGTGCGCGTCCATGATCCCATGGATTGCAACTGGAAGTATCTGCGTCATCAGCACGTGACAGTCGTGAGACTTCATCCCGCTGAACTTCTGCTTCCCTGGGTCTAGGTATCTGCTTATCTTCCCCGCGTAACCGTAAGGAAGTTTTACTCCTAGGAGGCAGGTGAAAAACTGCTCGATCTCCTCCTGACTTAGAGTGAAGCACGCGGGAGGGTAGTCATTTCCGGTCTTCTTGGCCTTTTTGCCTTTGCGACGACTTTCTGTGTCCTGCTTCGCCTCATCATCATCATCATCATATATAGCATGAAGCTCCTGCCTGATGCCCATTGATTTCAAGTCTGCCCTTGCTTTCGGCCCATCTTTGGTCCTCTCTGGCATGTTGAGCAGGGTACCAAGCAGACTCTCGCACACGTTCTCCTCCTTCTATCGTTCCCAAATTCTGGGTATTCGAAGTTCAACGCTTGCCACTGGCTCGCATCCTTAGGGTGACTCAGCATCTTGTCTTTTTTATCTATCTCCGGATCATTTGCGTCATCTTCTCGCTTCTTCTCCTCCCTATCCGCGTGCCAACGCAGGAGCTTTGCTACCTTAGGGTCCGCGAAATACCGCTGCAGACGAGGAGTGATCGGAAAGTACCACACCACTTTTCGAGGAGCTTTCTTTCTCTTCTTGTATCGAGTGACACCGCACACCGGACATATGGTAGACTCCGCGTGCTCGTCCCGATAAATGATGCAATTGTTCATGCACACATGGTATTTCACGTGCGGTAAATCCAGAGGACACATGATTTTCTTTGCCTCCTCCAAACTGGTCGGGCACTTGTTCCCCTTGGGAAGACGTTCGTGCCAGAATGACATGTTCTCGTCGAAGCATGCGTCGGTCATTTTGTGTTTTACCTTCATCTCCAGAGCCATGAGCGTTACTTTCAGGCGGGAATCCTCGGGCCTGCATCCTTCATACAATGGAGTAACCGCGTCTAACTCAAGTTGATCCATCTTGGCTTTCTCTCGGGCAGCAGCTCTTGCGTTATCCATCTGCTTGAGAAGCAGCTCTTGAATATGAGGGTCCTGCACCCAGCCCATCGATGGTCCAGCGTCGTCTGCTCCGCCGGCATCATCATCATGTCCTGCATCTTCTACATGATGACTGTGTACAGCATCACCGTCGTGATCATCTCCTGGGGATTCTTTGTCTTCTCGCTCCCCCGAGCCGCGGTGGTTGTCTTGCTGCCCTTCCTCATTTCTTGCCCGGCCCCCATGGACGACTTCGTAGTCATCTTCATCACCTTACCACCGATAGCCATCCATGAAACCACGCAAGAGCAGGTGGTCCCGCACCTGCCCGGAATCCAGGTCCGCAAAGGCTATTCAGCTTGCATCTTCGACACGGACATCTTATCTCCGTCTCGTTCTTTTGAAGCATCTCGGCCTTCGCGGACCTCAAAAACCTATTCACGATGCCTTCGGTCATCATGCGGACCATGGTCGCCTGCGGGTAGAGCAAAACGATATTTTAGAACCAAGAAAAAATTGGCATAACTTTCCCTAAAAATAGGACCAAAAAGAATGCTTAATGCCAAAATTCTCGCCGAAACGGAAATGAATCAACATTCCGGCAAAATATTGGCAACTATCGCATTTCAAATACCGGTACACCTCCAAACACAAACACATATGCAAAACCACAAACATATGCAACACCACGAACATACATATATCTAGCTAGGCCATAAAAAGTGCATGTGCACATTGTTGTAGGGAGAACAACATAAATATAGCTTCCCCCCTTACTTACCTAGCAAAACAAGGTAACTTAACCACTTAATTTGAATGAATCTATGGTGAAAATGAGGTGAAAAAGAGGAGGCACCCGAGACAAGGAGGAGGCAGTGGAGAGAATGAAGTGGGGAGAAAGTGAGTGTGGGAGGAGAGGCTGTCCAAAATATCTTGTTGCTGCCCACTTACTAATGGCGCACCAGCAACAAATGCGCCATTAGTAATCCAGGTTACTAATGGCGCACCCCCTGGTGATGCGCCATTAGTAGTTTTGCAAAAAAAAACACACTAATGGCGCACTCTGCCACGGTGCGCCATTACTAGTTTGAACTAGTAATGGCGCACCGCGTGCGAGTGCGCCATTAGTACTTTTGCAAAAAAAGGAATAAAAAAAACATTAGTGGCGCACCTTCTGGCTGGTGCGCCATTACTAGTTGTAACTAGTAATGGCGCACCACCAGTGGATGCGCCATTAGTATGTTTGGACAGGCGCACTAGTTCAAAAAAAATTGGTACTAATGGCGCACCGTGGGCAGGGTGCGCCATTAGTAGTTTCAACACTAATGGCGCATCAGAAGGTGGTGCGCCATTAGTATATACTAATGGCGCACCACATGTCTGGTGCGCCATTAGTGTCAATTTCATCTATAGCCCTTTTCCTAGTAGTGTGTTAACACACATTTGAGAGTAACATTTGACTTCTCGAGCTTACCGGTGGTTGGTCATAGGTGTTAGTTGGAAGTGCACGATCATAAGCATAGTTAGGGCATACAAAATATCTCTGCCCTTTCTTCCATGATTTCTTTCGGTCGGTGGACACCTTCACCTTACAAACATCTCCACACCAACATGGCGGGATGTTGACATCTTTCTCCTTCACCTTGTCCAAAGATGCGTCCTCCCACTTGTTCGGCATGTCTTCTTGGTTAGCACATGGTGGCCTCGTCATGGAACCGGATGAGGCCATGCCTACAAAACCGAGAATTATTGGTTAACCCTAACCCCCACTTAACAATAACCACAACCCTAACCATACCATAACCCTAACACCAACATCAATACAAATTTCCAAATCTAAGCCAAAACTATGGTTTCCCCAAACTAGCAAGATTTGATCAAATCTGACAATTCCTATGGATGAAAACGAGGGGATCGGAGGAGATTACCTTAAGGGAGGGGTTGGCTTCGATATCCATGGACAATATCTCCGGATCTGATAAGGATTTGAGAGGGGGACAGAGGAGGGCAGAGGGGAGGCACTGAGCTTCGGGTTTGTGTGTGGGGAGGAGGGTGGGGGTGTGTGGGGTGGGGATTGGTGGGAGGGGGTGGGTGCAGCCAAAGAGTCCATATGTGCAGCGCCTAAGAGCTAGGCGCTGCACATTAAATGTGTGGCACCTAGACCATGGGCACTGAGCTACTGGAAATGCTACTGGATACCTTCTATTGCTCCCTGGACTGGCATGTCCAGGTGTGCAGTGCCTAAGGCCTAGGCGTCACACTATACAGTGCAGTGCCTCAGCCTTTGGCGCTACACACCTGGACATGCCAGTCCAGAGAGCAACAGAAGGTATCCAGTAGCTTTTCCACCCAAGAAATTGCAACGTTAGGGTGCCGTGCCTGAGTCCTAGGCGTCACACAGTACAGTGCAGTGCCCAACTCTCGGGCACTGTACAGTATAGTTTGATACAAGTTCTTGTGTTGTGTACCCCACCATTGCAATACCCACAACGGGAGTGCTCACGAGGCCCTTGGAATTGGCCGGTGCCGGTTTCTCGACGGGAACCACAGCCCCATCCGTCCATGTCACCTCTAAGACGCTTTGTCTGACGTCTTCCCTGTCTAACGACCTTCAATTCTGGGTCCGGCCATACTTGAACTCCATGATACTCCGGCCATTGTGATTGGTCCATGTATGGCTGAAACCAGGGAGCCCATGTATTCTTGACAGTTATGATTGAGAACTCGAACTCCCGCATGGTAAGAGGGTGATTGACGTCCACATTCCTAACACCAGATGCATTTAACAAGTGCGAGCATGGGAGATGAAGCAAGGATGGCCTCATGCAAGTGCAATCACACCGTGTTAGGGAGACCTTGAAAGCCCGGCTTCCGTATTGGTGGCCATCATTTGTGGTTCCTCCTAGCTCTTTCACTTCAAACATCCAATCGTTGTCGTCATATAGTATAACTTCTTGGGAGTCTGCCTTTCGTGATTAAAATTCCAACCATTCTTCAACCTTTAGTGGGAAATTGTACTTATACTTTTCCTTGCTCTCACAAGAAATCTTCTTATCCGTCTCCATTGAGTACTTTAAAAAGTATGCATTCATCTTGTCAAATGTGTATTGAACTATTGCCGTCATGGGTAATGCACGTACACCCTTGAGCACCTTATTGAAGCATTCTGCCATATTGCTTGTCATTTGACCGTACCTCCGGCCATCTTCATCGAAAGCACGTGCCCACATATTCCTTTCGACAATGTTCTTATTGAGAAATTCAAGACAACCGGGGTCAAGTTTCTTGTGTCTGAGCAATGCATTGCACAATGTGGCAAACCGCTTGTCGGAGAATGCGAGGCAACAATCTTGAAGATCATTAGCCAACTCCTTGATACCACATGCCCTATAGAAGTTTGCACAAAAGTGCATAATGCACCATTGATGGTGCAACTTTGTATGTCCGGGAATGTCAACCACCACCGCATTTAGAATTCCTGGATGGCGATCCGATATGACACAAATTTCCCTTTCATCCAGTAATACCCTTGTTCTCAATTGACGCAAGAACCACTCCCAGTTATCATTGTTCTCCACCTCAACCAAAGCGAAAGCCAAAGGCAACACCCGGTTATTGGCATCACTTGCTATTGCAACCAATAAAGTGCCCTTGTATTGTCCCATTAAGAATGTGCCATCAATGGCGATGACGGGCCGACAATGCTCAAAAGCCCTCACACATTGCTCAAAGGCCCAAAATGCACGGCCAAATACTCGGACGGTCCTCCCGTTGTGAATCAATGTTTGGTGCCCATGAGGCTCAACCACATGAACCATGCCTGGGTTTGTGGCGGCCAAGCTAACAACAACCTAGGGAGTCGGTTGTATGTTTCCTCCCAATTGCCATACAACATCTTGAATGCGGCTTGCTTCGCCTTCCATGCCTTGTCATACTTCACCTTGTAATGAAAGATGGCTTTCACAAGGTCAATGATACTCTTGATGCTCATTATTGGAAGTGTGGATATTTGGTTGGATAACCTGTAAGCAATGAACTCGGACATGAGTTGTCTGTGTTGTTGGTACACAAGCTCGTCATCCGCATTCTTGTGCCGGCACATGTGACTTGGCGTACAAATCACTATGTGCCAAGTGGGACCTCCTTTCCATGGCCTTGCACTCACAATCCATGGACATCTTGGCACTTCACATTTAACCGTGTAACGCACTTTGACGTCCGAGTTGGCCACCTTATGTGGATGATAATGCGTAACCGAGTAGTTGTCGAGCCACATCTTCAATTCCAAGAAGGATTGAAACTCACAACTGGGATATATCCCGTTCTTGCCGTCTTCCAAATCACAGTGAGAACTTGGCCTAGCTCTAAGAGATATACATTTGCCACCATCTACAACGGTTTCATCCACGAGACTAAGATCCTTGAACAATGGTTGTGTGATCTCGCACGAATACCTTCTTAAATGCTTGGGCCTCCTTGGGCGTGAACCCCTCCTCATCAACTTCTTCATCGGGACCATCGTCATCGGAGTCCGATGCATATGCACGAGAAAAAGGGATGGATTGGTCCATTGTCTCTTGCACATGATATTGCTCGAGATCACCCACATTGTTGTCATGGGGATCAACTTTGTTGTCATCCTCCTCGTACTCATAATCTTCCTCTTCAAAAGCTTCATTTTGGTTGTTTGAAACCGGGCTCAATGTTGGCCAAACTTGTTGCGTCAAATGAGGTTCACTAAATTGATCTTGGTTCATGGGTGGGGGAGTACTAGCAACCAACGGGGATGGGTTCCGGTTCAAATCCAAATGCAAACTAGACTCAACATTCTTGTAGGCAAATAACTCAAGAGCCTTGTCTAGAGATTCCGCAACCGTCTCCTTGTATGCAACCCAACGTTGCTCCGAGTTCACACGCATTGTCTTCCAACGGATGTGCATTCCAAAACCAACATTATGCCTTCCCTCGAACTCAACAACGTCACTTGGGTCCATCCAATTCAAATCCTTCCTCACTTGTTCCAAGACATCCGCATAGCTAGGACTACTCTCAAACACCATGTCAAGCTCATCCGGGTCCGGCTCAACATTGCCTTTCAAAAAGGCCTCTTTATCCACATGACGAACATAAACACATGTTCTTCCCATCCCTACAATAATCAAAAACACACATATATCAAGTAAGTACTTAACAAAATATTTGCAGAAAATACATAAGCCCTAACATATATATGAAACAATAAGCCTAACCCCGACTTAACAATAAGCACAACCCTAACCATATCATAACCCTAACACCAACATCAAACACACATAACCCTAACCCTTGCATAGTATGAAGCCTAACCATACCAAATTAGCAAAGAAACATAACATGATTCAACACAAATTTACAAATCCAAGCCAAAACTAGGGTTTCCCCAAACTAGCAAGATTTGAGCAAATGTGACAATTCCTATGGATGAAAATGAGGGGATTGGAGGAGATTACCTTAAGGGAGGGGTTGGCTTCGAAATCCACGGTCAAATACTCTGGATTTGCAAGATTTGAGAAGGATTTGAGAGGGGGGGAGAGGGGAAGAGAGGAGGGCCGCAAGGCTAAGGGTTTGGGTGGGGTGGGGGTGTGTGGGGTGGGGGTGGGAGGGGAGAGAGGGTGGGTGCCAGCCTAACTGACAAACAGACTGTGCAGCGCCTAAGGGACGGGCGCTGCACATTACAAGTGTGACGTGTGGTGCCTAGTGCTTAGGCGCTGCACGGCTGGCTGCGGGGCCACACCTGGCCCCGGGTGTGCGACGCCTGAGGCAAAGACGCAGTGCAGCGCCCGGCTGTCGGGCGCCACACAAAACGGTTTGTTATGTGAAAAATTTTCAAGAGCAGGTTAGATCATTTATTTGATTTCGTCCTCAGGTCAAATATGTGATTTTTGCCGTTTCCAACCGACTCTACCCTCATAATATGCACGACCAAGGGTTTGTCCAGTACTGTCACTGCCGCTGGCGTGACTTTCAACTGTCACCACTAACTTATCTTTAATGAGCTACATACATACTAATGGTGTCTGATATTTCTGCACACAACCAATAACTTATGCCTCGTGAGCTAGCTATATTACTAGAGGCATCTGATATATTTACACGTCATCGGTGAGTTACATAACAGTGAAGTGTCATCCGGGCGACATGATATTCTTCTGATGCACAAATAATTGAGTTGGTAGGTTCTTCTTCTTCATCCTCTCACTTTGCTTCTTTTCCCGTTTCTCTTCTTTTGCTCTCCTTTTACTTCTTATCGAAAACAATGCTTGCAAATAATAATTAGGCTGTGTTTGCACAACAAAGTAGTGCAAAAGTTGTAGTATTGTAAAACTAAGGTATTTTAAACTATAGGTACTAGATACCATGGTTTTCACATATCAAAGTATTTTGTAGTATTGAGAATACTATGACGTGTTTGACTGGTGCTCATTTACAACGACGTAACTTAGTTTTTTTAGGTGAACGACGTAAATTAGCTAGATAGCTATTTCACAGTTGCAACATGCACGTTCTTAGCTGGCCTTCAAACTGGAGGAGAGAAGGAGGAGTTCAAGCAGAAGTATGAAGGACATCATTGTGCCTTCTCTTGGCCTGTCCATGGTCGACGATCTCAAAAAGAGAGCGGCGGCGGTGGCTTGCAGCAAAGAAGGCAATAGCAAACATATTCATTTTCTTCGCTTGCTCTGCTTTTAAAAAAGAGGTTGTGGGTTCTCTTTCTAATACAGAGGAAATACCATGATTTTGGCAATACTGTAGTTATAAATGCCATAGTTTTTTGGGTTGCCAAATAGCTCACAATAATTAAAACCATAGTAATTTAAAATATTGTAGTATTCCTATAGTACTTAGAAAAAACTGAGCTATCAAACGGGGCCATAACTTATTCAGTGTCATATAGTTGTAATGTATATCATTTAAAAAAAATTCTGCAAAATTTAAATTGTATGATGTAACAAAAATATATTTCTTATTGAAAACAATCATTCAAATTAATTTTCTAATATTGCATAAAGTGTATATTGCATACACATATATTTGCATATGTATGCGTGTGTTCATTTATCTTTTAATATTATTGAATATCATTATCGGTGTCAAAACCGGCGGATCTCGGGTAGGGGGTCCCGAACTGTGGGTCTTGGATCGATGGGGAACAATGGACGCGGGACACGGTATTAAATAGGATACTCTATTTACATAGAAATCCCTACGTCCTTACATTCTATTTAGGATACCCAGGTTCGGGCCCTCTCTAAGAGGTAAAACCCTACATCCTGCTTGATTATATTGCTTGTCTATATGGGGATTATAGAGTCTAAACCCTAGGCTGATAGGATTGTGGATGTTCTTCTAGCCTCTATGGACTAAACCATCTCGTTTATATAGACACCAGGGGTACTAGGGTTTACATATAGTCTGTTACATCAAGGGAACGCCGGGTCTTCCATCTTGACTTGGAGCACAAACCAAGGCACAAAAAGTCTTCGGTCCGGACAGAATGCGGCCCAACAATCCAGCCCATGAGGGATAGCCCTAAATCATATACACACTAAAAAATTAATGTAGTGGTTTCCGTTGTATATTAAGTAATCATATCAATAGAAACTTCCAGGGCATAGCAAATGTAACTTGCAAGTTTGGTTCGGTAATAGAATTATCGAAGAACCTCACGGTGATCACAAACTTGAGGTGGTAGGATTACACCCTCTTTTGCATGTGGTGGTAGGATGACACCAGAGGAGTTATAGGTTGAACTTGCTATGACGTATGATCATGCATGCTTACAATTGTTATTCTCCTCCATTGCTTGCTGCTTGAACTGTTGCTCTCGTGGACGGCTAGGAGAAGTGGTATGTGGTGTTCATCGGGAGGGCTCTACAGTTCATGGGAAGTTTGCAATGAACAAGTGTTAGGGTACAATAATAGCAGCCACAGAGGTTTAAGGGTAGATAGGTGGCAGAAGATGCTTACTTCAAGTTTGTGCGAAAGCAGACATGCAGCAGTGTTGAAGTTGGCAAGGTGAATCATCGGTTTGGGCTGAAGAACTTCATTATCTTCGTCTAGTTCATCACCATTGTAGTGTTGTGGTATTGGTGTGCTTGGTGTGATCATGTGTAAGGTGTAGTAGTAGTGGGTAAGCTCATCAAGTAACTTTACAAAATGGAAGGGAAAATGTGAAGACCAAAGATGTCAACTAGTAAGTATAGTCAATTGCACATCGGCCGGTTGGTTTGCTTCTCTCCAAGTATGGGAGATTTTGCAATCTTCGAAAGAAGCTTGTACTAGGGTACAAGGTTACCACAACTCTATGCTTGTACGCATCCGAACAACGTGCACTCATATGAGCACAAACAATGCGAGCAACCAAACACATGTGTAGAAGCGTTGCTACAATACATGAAAAGGATATGCAGGTAATCAGTAAATATACAGATGGTGATTTTGTATCCGCATATATTCAACTAAGTCTTAATGGGACAAGTATGCAAAGTGAGAAAAACAACGAGAGCAACCAAACACATCCCTGCTGATTACGTGCGGCCCGCCGGCGATATATATACTCACCCGATGTGTGGCGTCGCTGCTTATTACGTTCGCGTGGGCATCGGCATGGGCGTCCGGATCACGGCATGCATCAGCAGGTAATATACTCCACTAAACTAGCGCAAGTGTTGTGGCCACTGCCCACTGAGACTGAGCCGGGCTACAACTGAGACTGAGCCGGGCTACCACTGAGACTGAGCCGGGCCACTGCCCACTGAGACTCAGCAGGTAATATACTCCACTAAACTGAGCCGGGTTACATCGCTCGCTAGCTAGCTGTTTGCGGATGGAGAATCGAAAGGTTCTTAATTTCTACTTACTCTAGTAAGTGGTAGGACACGTGGTCGCACGTGGTACGTCATTTGCAGCACGTGTTCAGGTGACTAATAACCCTCACTGGTCTCGGGGTAAAGAGAGGAAAGGTATATGTGTGGGGCCAAGGATCAACGAGGGCGGCTACTAGTTACTTCCCATCCCAAGGTGCAATGTACTACACTACACTAGTACACTAGAGCTCGTATGAGTATGAGTATGAATAGAAATCATTTGTTGAGGTGCACCGAACAGATGAAATGAGAGTGCATGTATGCATGCATGCATGTATGAATGAGTATGTTTTGTACCGACTTCCCCTCCATTTATGAGACGAAAGGAAGTACATGATCAAGTGCTGGTCGTGTGTGTTCATGGTGTGACAGAAAACCAACGACTCGAGCTTTTATATTTCTATTTCTTTGCGGAGGGAGTAGGTACGTACGTATGTACGTACGCACGAGAGAAGAGAAATCTGACCTGTTGTAAGTCGAACTGGAGATGAGATGAGGCCCCGTTGCACCGGAGCAGTGGAGCCTGGAGGCTGGAGATGAGATGAGGTGATATTTTCGTGACACACATCGGCATCACTGCATGCATCAGCTTCTTCTTTCTTTTATTGTGGCGCCGTTGCTGTCGACGAGAATCGAAAGCTTCTTCTTTCTTTTCTTTCTAGTGGTGGTACAACACGTGCGCCCACGTGGTGGGTCGCTTTCTGAAAGCACCCCTGTCAGGTACTCCCTCAGTTTGGAATTATTCGTGGAAATGAATATATCTAGATGTATTTTAGTTGTAGATACATTCATTTTTATTTATTTTTGTGACAAGTAATTTCGAACGGAGAAGGGAGTAACAAACATTGCCCAGATGCTCTCATTAACCTACTGGCTACAGATTGTAATCCTATTACTTGATATACTAGATGATACCCCGCGCGTTGCTGCGGGACTTCTAAATTCTACTTTTTGCAAACAACTTGAAAGAAACACATCACAATACTTGAAACGGAAAGAAACAAAAAACTGATGGAGAGAAAACGGAAAGAAAAATCTGATTATAGATCAGATGCAATCTATCAAACAGAACAACAAAAAACTGATGGAGAGAAAACTTACAGTTCCAAAGAACCACGGAGGCACACTACGAATTTGCTCCTCCTACTACTCACAAACCTCAAACAGAGCGCAAGTAATGGATATGTTCGTCTTCCTCACAGATCCAAAAATTCAAAAGTCAGTCAAAACTTTGTAGGAACATCTGATCGTCTGCGCCATGTGCTTCAGCGGCCGGCTCAGCTGGTCCTCCAGGGTGCACCTTGTGGGTGATCACATTGTCGGCCCCGTGGTGCCCACCACCGACCTGTTTGAGGTTGCTGGACGATGGCCGACGTTGCGGTGCTCGAACTCAACGACCAGCGGGTCACGCGACCGGAAGAGGTCGGGTGGTTGTGCGCTGAAGGAGCATAGATGTCCAACCCTTGTGCCGCGCGGCCCTACACGATGAGGATATCACTGGTAGCGTGGCCGTCGGCGACCGCGTGGTTGGCCGTGAACCCGACGGCGAGCGAGCCGCATGCGAAGCGCGTGAGCTGGACCTGCACTACCTCCTGCACATCGCCCTCCACGTCCGGGTGCAGCTGCAGCATGATCAGAAACGGAAAAGAAACTCATCTAGATTTCGTAGATTGGGGAGGGGGGATTCAGAACGGAGCAGGGGCTTTACCCACCAGGCTCCCACGTGTCGTGGAGGTGACAGGGACAACACAACAGAGGAGGGGTATGGCTCGGTGGTGGAGATTCAGGTCAGAGCAGGGGCACTGCCTCCCAGCTACGGTGGAGACGGCGAGGACAACGCACATGCACAACTTTAAGGGTAGAGAAGGTGATGCGATTGTGCAGTTTGGAGGAGATGAAGAGGAAAGGAATTCATCAATGCTATGCGTGAGAGAGGAGAAACCCACAGATAGTGGGGTAGACCAAGAGGGATTGGAATAATGGAGGAGATGAATAGACGGTCGTGCTTCCGTCAAGGTAAGAAAAACTAAATTGGAAAAGGTATGATGACGAAGCTTGGCAGCATGATGTAGACCAATCAGAAGCTTGCTGATGTGTATAGCTTGCATGTGTAGAGAAATAGGTTAGTCGGGATCATCTATTTAGTTATTATAGATAAAACTTCCTTTTCCACCGCCAAAAAAAAATACAAAAAAAAACTTGGCCCCACTCTTCTCTCTTACTACTATGGACGGAAACAAGGAATATGATGGTGTCGTGTCCCAAGGTGCAATGTACTACAGCTCGTATGAATCTGCAGGTTAACTCAACACAAAATACGTATGCATGTCTATATGTGTGTTTCACAATCAACATTCCTGACTGTGTTCTTTTTGAAGGGAAAACCTCTCTGTATTTTATTTGGAAGCCAAAAGAGTTGCATCATTTTATTATTACATAAGGAAGAATGAAATTGGGTGGTGGACCGAAAGCAGACTCAGTAACATTATAAGAGTGCTTCGCCAGACGATCGATTGGCTTCCCTCGGGCTGTGTTTGAAAGCAGAAACTCCGTTGATCATCTTATATAGCTCTTTGCAAAACAGCACCCGTGCCGTCTTGATGGAAAGCAGCATCATGCAACTTTTAATATTTTTCGGACCCAAATGACAATAGGACATTGTGGAGAGACGGGTAAGTGCCCCGATGTAAGGATCGCCATGCCCAGATTGTACCATGCATGCAGGGCCTTCCATAAGAACACCTTAATCTTGCTTGGGATTTTTAGATTTCATAAAATGTCCCATACCGGGCAGGGTTCAGCAGAGCCTTGCCCATCCTCTCTTCCCGTTCGTGTTCGTTCGTGTGCCGAACTGATGGTCCCATTCAATAAGGGTAAGCATAGCAGAAAGAGATTGGAACGCTTTTGCTCCTGTGCCACGCCACAAAATCCTCCTGCAGATGTGGCCTTAAAGGGATTGCCAGAATATTGCTTGCATCAATGGGTAAGAAAATATCTCTAATAAGTTATTTGTCCTACTACCATTCTGTAGGCCTTCCTGTCTGTTTAGAGCATCTATAGTCGAGCGTCTGAAAACCCGACTCAAACGCCCAGGCGGATGGCCCAGTCACTGACGGCCCGGGCGGGCGGACGGCCCAATCACTCAACAGCATGCAAATATCGGTAGTACAACAATATTTCATATTTAACAACATAATCAGATGTTGAGCAAATTTTTCACGGATAGATCTTGGGTGGACGGCGTCGGAGGAGAGGTGGCGAGAGAAACAGGTCGCCCATCCACTCTAGCCAATACAGTTAGGTTACAATAGAGTGTGTGTACAACATTGTGAGACCGACGACGGCAGCCCCTTGGTGAAGAGAAGACATCCACAAACTGAGAGGTGGTGGGCACGTGAAGAAGCTTCACCTTACCGAGCGCCACATCATCCAGGACCAGGTGTAGGGTGACCTCTACGTACATGGTATGTAGGTTGGTGCATGCTGAACAGGGTTCGTTCGACGACAGATACGGATACAAGATGATTCCAGATCTGAGGACCGACCACGCCAAGGACACCGATGGCCATCCCGGAGCATCGCAGCGCATGGTGAAGAAGGATCCAGGCACTGATGCCGGCACATGCATGGGATGGGAGGACCCTGACGGGGCATCTGGTCTGGGAAGAAGCAGTTGCTCAAGGAGACTGCAGTTGAGGTATCTGAACTTGAGGGCCTCTTTGATTTGCAGGATTTTAAAAACGTAGGAATAGAAAAGGTATAGGATTAGAGTGTCACTCTCACTTGAATCCTATAGGAATAACATCGAGTGTTTGATTTCACATGAAAAAGCAAAGGAATTGTAAAAAGAGGCCGGAGTGGATGTTAGATTTCCTATGGAATGCAGTACAAAAGATTCCAAAGGAAATATTTCTATGGGACTCAATCATGTGAATCAAAGGACAAACGTAGGAAAATTCCAAAGGATTTCAATCCTTCAAAAATTATATAGAATTCTTTTGAAATAAAGGAGCCCTGAACGCGCAGCGGACTGAAAGTGCAATAGGTGCAGTAACCGATTGGGCCTTAGCCGTGTGTGTAATCCGTGAGAGCCCAATGCGCGTGTACTACTACTTAACCAGGTGTAAGGCACCGATCGAGACGAAGAATTAACAGAGGAACCAAATGGTACCTAGGACGAGTATGGAATACATATAAATACATTCACGTATCATCACGTGTAGCACTGTGCTCTTATATTAGGATTATCGATAAACAACCAGTACAATAGACTAGACTATGATCTAAAACGAACCGGGTAAAAAAGACCCACATATCATAAAAGCCCAAATATTTGTCTGCCGGGCTTATAGTCTTGGATCTCATGTTGAACACCTCACCATTGTCGATGAAATAAATGGCATCCTCTTCAATCTCGCCACCTGCAAAACAAGACTTGCTTGGGCGTTTGCTCAGAAACATTGCACGGCCATGTGGCCCACCCGATACAGGCACCCACGTGCTTGCACTGAGTCCGCCTCAAAAACCTCCACCTTACGAGTGAAATCCTCATGGCCATGAGGACGCTGCATCTCGCGCCTCACCATAAGCAGCTTCCCTTGCGATTCGACCAGGTACCAGATGGTCACCACAACAACATGGGGTCTCTCAACATCGTCGGCAAAGTGCATACCGTTGTTGATTATGTAGTCGCCTGTTCTCTTTCTCAATGCATCCTTGTCTTTCTCAACATTGTGAATCGGGCCTGTGATGACACGCTTAATGCTGGTAACCGTGGGTATATATGCCCTTGCTACCACAGGCGACGCTGAAGGAGATGAGGTTCTCGGCCTGTGTGATGGCATATATAGAGTGTGTCTTCGAGAAACGCGAAGTTGATGATACAGGTGAAGGGTTGATGTCGTGGCTTGGGCAGCCACACGCCGTTGCCTGGCTTTGACAAGATGATAGGATGATTGCGGTTGTTGGTCCTTGTAGCGACGAGACCATCAAGGCCTGACTGCATGAGCACCTTGTGGATCCTAAATGATTCGGAAACACTGCCAATGACTGTGTCGAGCTCCGGGAGCTCCACTAAGGTCCTTGAGAAAGGATTTAGCAGCGCGTAGGTATGCCGGTTCCGATCAACATCGGTGAGGCGACGAGGAAGAAAGCCGTTGGTGGAACCAATGACGCGCTTGTTTTCCGGGAGGGGGAAGATATCGTGGGGGCCTCTCTCAAAGGGACGCAGCAAGAAGCCAGTCGGGTGCACGACGATGGGTAGCTTAATGGGGTAGGGCACGGAGAGCCAGGAGCGGCAAACTGCTCGAAATCGAGCGTGGTCAATCGGGTCAGGGAGGCCGGCGATGATAATACGTATAATCTCTGGCGGGAGATCCGACCACGCCGAAACGGATGCCATCATCAATTCATCATCGATCAATATATGCTGCTCGATCGATACAGCAGTTACGGAAGGACTACTAATCATCGATCAACTCACGCACTCTGGCATCGATGGCCTCGTCGTCATAAGGACCAACAACCGCAATCATCCCATCATCTTGCTAAACCCAGGCAAGGGCGTGTGGTTACCCAAGCCACGACATCAACCCTTCACCCGTATCATCGACGTCGCGTTTCTCGAAGACACACTCTATGCCATCACACAGACCGAGAACCTCATCTCCTTCGGCGTCGCCTTTGATACCAATGGAATACCCACAGTGACCAGCATTAAGTGCATCATCACAGGCCCGATTGTCGCTCTTGGGTAAGAAAAAAATGCACCAAGAAAGAGATCACCCATCGACTACATAATTAACGACGCTCTGCACTTGGCACGCGACTAAGAGAGACCTCATGTTGATATCCTGACCGTCTGGTACCTGGTACAATCGCATGGGAGGCTGCTTATGGTGAGACACGAGATGGAATGTACTAGCTACCTTAAAGGTTTCACTCGTAAGGTGGAAGTTTTTGAAGCGGACATGGGTGCAGGAACGTGGTTGTCTGTGCCGAGTGGTCTACATGGCCATGCGCTCTTTCTTAGCAAACACTCTAGCAAGTCTATTGTTGCAGGTGACGAGATTGAAAAAGATGCTATTTATTTTATTGACAACGGTGAAGTATTCAACCTGAGATTCAAGACTACAAGCCCCCCAAATAAAGAGTTCGGTTTTGATGCAATGTGGCTCTTTTATCCCAGTTCGTTCTAGATCGTAGTTGTTTTTTTAGGATAGATCATAGTTTTCTTTTCTTTTGGAGGGAAAAGATAGATCATGCATAGTTTGTTTTACTAGTTGTTTACCGAAAATTGTAAGAGCATATTACTACACGTATATAAATTAATGAGTTTTGATCTATCTGTCTACTCCTTCTGTCTCAACTCTAGTACAACTTGTAAGATTGATCTGGTGGAAGCGTTCCTACTCTCCCTTGGGAGAGCCGCGTGAGTTTATTTATTTATGGCAAAACAGCCTTGCGGTAGCGTATAAGAAGATGATCGATCGCTAGGATCCAGTCCTGGTTTGGTAAGAGGAAGTAGAGATAGATACAGGAGGGAAGAGATAGAGGTAGTTTAAGATTACATATAGTGCACAATTCAAACTCTAACACCCTCCCTCTAGATCAACGGAAAAGACGACAGAAACGTGGGTACAACGTTAGTCCACCTGTCGAGTTGCCCTTGGCAGAGCAGAAAAGCAGACTAATTTCTTTCAAGCCCAGTGATTTCATACACAAGGCAAGCTTACCACTTGGAACTGCACTTTCATATACACCCCACTCCCGCCCTCCCCCGCACTCCTCTGCATAGCACATCTGCTCTCAGTCACACCTCCTGCCGCCGTCCCTCAGAGGGAGGCACCAAGGGCTCAAGGTAAAAGTCACTAACTGTTTGTTGCGTCTCTTCTGTTATCGTTTCTACTTTCGTGATCTTAGTACTTCAGGCCTTGCAGATGGGGAACGTGGTTTTTGCCGTGAAGAACTGGCAGGCCTTGATCTCCAGAAGGGTCTCGTTTCGCTTTCGCAGGTGTTGTGGGGGTGGCCTCCATCGTTTCCTGCTACTGCTGCTGGTTCCGCCCCCGACAGGCGGCCGCCGCCGGCCACGACTCCGCCCCACCATTCGCTCGCGACGTCGAGATGGTTCGCTTACAGCCGTCGCCCCCGTCGTGCGCTGCCACTGACGGCAACACACGGTCGGGGATCTCAGCCATTTGGGTGAACAATAGTGCTCTGGGCCCTACCGCGGCTGCAGCTCCACCGCTGGTGGCAGCAGCGGCAGTCCGTGGGGGCCCTAGAAAGGAGAGATCTCGCCGGCGAGCACCTCGGAGGACGATCTCTACTACTTATGCACAGGTAAACATTACCATCATGTGTTCTCTCACTCGCTACTTATGCACAGTTAGACTTTTTATAGATCGACGACGATAGAACACATGATAGCAACATTTTTGCCTTTCAAGTAAATATCTTTATGATTTACTTTGTTGAAAACTAGTTATTAGTGTTCATTGCCAAAATAAATAATTTATACTAAAATTTATACTTTTTTATATTTTTCCAATCACAATTTTAGCTAATATGTTATGGTAAATTTATATTATACTTTGGCAATAAAAGTTGCATTTTCTTGCGATCCTTGCATAAATAATGTATATGTCTAGGCATGTATACTTCAATATGTTGACAGATATCTCTGAATATGATAGTATAAGATTTATCTTGAATGTGGTATCTAGTTATGATTAGATATATGCAAATGGAGAAAAAGATCTAGAATATGTAAGATGTTTACATGGACCTAATAAAAAAATTATGGACATAATATTTTGCGTCATTTTTAGGTCAAATGAGTCTTATAAATTATAGTGGGTTCAATAACATGTTGGTGATGTGTGTCTGGTCTATACTCCGATCGAAATAACATCAATCAACTAAGATAACCTTCAGTACAACCTATACTCTCCGTTTGAATGTAGACATTCGCGTCAAGAATTTGATATTGGCATTTACCTACCCGAATACGGCTGTTTGGATGGTCTCGGCATTCACGCTTGGAATCACACCTCGATATCGAGCATCCTCGACAACACTAGCCCCACCGGTTCCCGAATTCGGACCTCCACCCCTCCAATTGGCTTGATAGTGTCTCGCCCCGCGTACCCCTTCGTCTTGTGACCTCATAAAAAACAAAAATACTAACGCCCACATGTGTGGCAGTTTTTCAACTCGCCCACACGCGTGGATCACCGTCCAGTCAAGTTTGCACGAATCTTGACACATTGAAGCAAAATTTACGTGCCACGTAGGACGGGGCTGGTGTGTGGGCGTTGGAGAGTTCACCCACACGCCTCACAGCATGCGGTTTGCCAGCTGCGCTGTGTGGGCGAACTAGTTTCTGCCCACACAGCCAACACCTAATCCACGCGCGTGTGGGCAAACGACTTTTCGCCCACACGACACTCGTACGTTGTTGGATGACAACTGCAGTTATGTGTACTTGACAACTAGATAAACACACATGACAACTATGATTCATTGCTAAACGGCAACTGCAGTTTCGCGTACGCGGCAACCAGATAAACACACATGGCAACTGTGATTAACCATACATGGCAACTATGGTTGGACCACAGGTGAAAACTAGGTAAACGCACATGGCAACTACTGTTTGACCATATGTGGCAAGTAGTTAATCACACACAGAAACTATGATTTGATTACATGCGGCAATTAACATAAATTAGACATGGCAACTACAGTTAACCAAAACATGTAGAGTTTCCATGCTTTTACAACTACATTTGCCATCCCAGATAACTACATCTGCCATCCCGGATGGTAACTAAATCGTCATCCCGCGGGTACCTAATGTAGCTGCGTCATCCCTCGGGTACCTAATGTAGCTGCGCCAGGACGCGTGAACATTTTTGTTTTGTGCCATCCGCGCGGGATGAAGATGAGTAGTACTTGTTGGGCGTGTTGCACGAAGTAGCTGCACCCACACGTGTGGGCAATTCTAATGTTCGCCCACACATAACCCGTGTGGGGTGCCTCCTGCTCACGCCACACATGGTATGTGAGCGAATGTCTAATATGCCACACGTGTGGGCGTTATCGGCGTCTAAAAAAGAGCTCACGCAGCCACCGTTCGACGCAGCTTGCGTGGAACAGGTGCTCGCACACCAGGAGCCGCCAGGCCTTCTCCTCGACCTACAGCACGGCCAGGCATATGGTGCACTGCACCCACCCTTAATCAGTGTCGGCCCTCTTGACCCCGAACGGAACTGTAGCAGAGCTCCGCCGATATCTGGTCTGTAGCAATCCCGCCTCCATCTGTCGCAGCGGTGGGGCGTGTTCATCGTTGCAGGATGCCGACCACAAGGAAGGTGAGGATGAGGAGGGCGACGGCTGCGGCAAAGGCCCAGATCCCAGGTACGCGCAGACGAGGAAGAACAACAAGGGGACAGCAAAGACGGAGATGCACAAACATATTTCGTGGCAGGGCGGCGTCCCTGTCGGGCTACTGTTCTTCATGTCGGCTGGCTAGAGGACGGCGGCGTGCATGCTTGGGTAGACGGCAAGGATGCAGGGTCGGCTTCGTCTGCGCCTGCGACCCCCACGCTTTTCTCCTATCGCTGCCATGTGCTAACCTACAGTTCCGCCTCCGGGGACCTCTCGTCATGGCCGGCTGTTGCATGTCTGACTCTGCTTGTACTAGTACAAATGAGCCAATTCAATACTCCGACCATCCAAACAAGATCGAGCATTGGTCTCTCCTTGAATTCCAAATGTGCAATGTGTTGTTGCCGAGGCCTTCTCGCTCTCCCTAGCCCTAGCTCGGCTCTACCTCTCCCTCTCTGTGTCTACGATGAACCAAGGAAGAAGAAGACCAAGGTAGAAGAAGGACACGGGACGGGGTGGTTTTTTCCTGGCGCAACTACGCCCTCCACGAGCTCATACTCGTCACACCACCACAGCCATTACAACGCGCCCCTCACGGGCTTTATACCCGGGCCAGACACTGGGCACAAACCCCACGTCTGCACCCGCCCGAGCGCACGGTCCGGCCCGCTCCAGCCGCGTCCACTACACGCACGAACGCGCCCAGGACGCGGCGAGCCCGCAACGGCCCCGACTCGGTCACCCTGACCTGCGCGCCAACGGCTGCACCTGGTCCGGCGCCGCGCATGCACACACACACGCTCCTATCCTAGTCTACGCACGCACACACGCCATGCACCCGACGCGTTCCGCGTGCACACACATGCACACCCGACGCGGTCGCCGTGGCCACCGTGGCTTATTTCCTATCACAATGCATAACATCCAAACACCTTAATTCGGGTTCAATATCCAGGGGATTTGATATTGAAGCCAATTCTATTCCAAGGTTGTGAATGTCTACATCCAAACGAAGTGGTAGCAAAGTAAAGTAGCCAGCGCTGACTAGATTGATTTACTTGCACAATGTGCACACTATTGCTTTATTGTGTGGACATACTAAATTGCCTTTTAAATATTTCAACATATTTAATTTATGTGTTCTTGTTGCGTCCTTGGAGATACACAATATATAATAACAGCATGGTGATTAATATAGACATATCTATTATGTGGGTAGGAGTGTCCACTCATCATGTACCACAATATTCACCCTATTTGCTTGGTTTATGGACCTACCTGGTTTTGATTTGCATGATGTTTGAGTTTATGGTTGTCACACATTAATAATAGAAGTTGCGCAACTAGTATTTTACATCATGCATGTTAGGCGTACCAAGCCTAATTATTTTTTGGCTTGGGCATTAGAGCATATCACTGGAAGGGGGAAATATAATATGATTTTCATGGAAGATGTCTAGCTAACTAGAGGGAACTCAAAAATCTCTCTTCGGCCTAGCTTCACCTTCACATGATTTGTGTCTTTCAAAACCAGCCCTATCACTTCCTAATATGGTGACTCCGGATCTCCGTGAAGGAAATATGCCCTAGAGGCAATAATAAAGTTATTATTTATTTCCTTATTTCATGATAAATGTTTATTATTCATGCTAGAATTGTATTAACCGGAAACATGATACATGTGTGAATACATAGACAAACTTAATGTCACTAGTATGCCTCTACTTGACTAGCTCATTAATCAAAGATGGTTATGTTTCCTAACCATAGACATGAGTTGTCATTTGATTAACGGGATCACATCATTAGAAGAATGATGTGATTGACATGACTCATTCCGTTATCTTAGCACTTGATCGTTTAGTATGTTGCTATTGCTTTCTTCATGACTTATACATGTTCCTACAACAATGAGATTATGCAACTCCTGTTTACCGGAGGAACACTTTGTGTGCTACCAAACATCACAACGTAACTGGGTGATTATAAAGGAGCTCTACAGGTGTCTCCAGAGGTACATGTTGAGTTGGTGTATTTCGAGATTAGGTTTTGTCACTTCGATTGTCGGAGAGGTATCTCTGGGCCCTCTCGGTAATGCACATTACTATAAGCCTTGCAAGCAATGTAGCTAATAAGTTAGTTAAGGAATGATGCATTATGGAACGAGTAAAGAGACTTGACGGTAACGAGATTGAACTAGGTATTGGATACCGACGGTCAAATCTCGGGCGAGTAACATACCGATGACAAAGGGAACAACGTATGTTGTTATGCGGTTTGACCGATAAAGATCTTCATAGAATATGTGGGAGCCACTATGAGCATCCAGGTTCCGCTATTGGTTATTGTCCGGAAACGTGTTTCGGTCATGTCTACATTGTTCTCGAACCCGTAGGGTCCGCACGCTTAAAGTTAGATGACAGTTATATTATGAGTTTATATGTTTTGATGTACCGAAGGTAGTTCGGAGTCTCAGATGTGATCGCGGACATAACAACAAGGAGTCTCGAAATGGTCGAGACATGAAGACTGATATATTGGACGACTATATTCGGACACCGGAATGGTCTCGGGGGTTATCGGATATATACCGGAGTACCGGGGGGTTATCGGACCCCCCCCCCGGAGGTTAATGGGCCTCATGGGCCCAAGTGGTGGAAGAGGAGAG
>NC_041386.1:715638213-715644507 GCF_002162155.2 Triticum dicoccoides | reverse complement strand
TTTCCCCCTCTCTCTCCTTACCTCTCCTCTCCTGCTCCAACAAGGAAGGGGGAGTCCTACTCCCTGTGGGAGGAGGACTCCTCCTGGCGTGCCCCTCCTGGCCGGCCGACCCCCTCCCCCTGGCTCCTTTATATACGGGGCAGGGGGGCACCTCAAGGCACAACAATTGATCTCTTGATCTCTTAGCCGTGTGCGGTGCCCCCCTCCACCATAGTCCTCCTCGATAATATTGTAGCTGTGCTTTGGCGAAGCCCTGCGACGGTAGAACATCAAGATCGTCAGCACGCTGTCGTGCTGACGGAACTCTCCCTCGACACTCGGCTGGATCGGAGTTCGAGGGATGTCATCGAGCTGAACGTGTGCTACAACTCAGAGGTGTCGTAGTTTCGGTGCTTGATCGGTCGGGCCGTGAAGACGTACGACTACATCAACCGCATTGTTCTAACGCTTCCGCTTTTGGTCTACGAGGGTACGTGGACACACTCTCCCCTCTCATTTCTATGCATCACCATGATCCTGTGTGTGCGTAGGAATTTTTTTGAAATTACTACGTTCCCCAACAGTGGCATCCGAGCAAGGTTTTATGCGTAGATGTTATATGCACGAGTAGAACACAAGTGAGTGATGGGCGATACAAGTTATACTGCTTACCAGCATGTCATACTTTGGTTCGGCGGTATTGTTGGATGAAGCGACCCGGACCGACATTACGCGTACGCTTATGCGAGACTAGTTCTATCGACGGGCTTTGCACATAGGTGGCTGGCGGGTGTCAGCTTCTCCAACTTTAGTTGAACCAAGTGTGGCTAAGCCCGGTCCTTGAGAAGGTTAAAACAACACTAACTTGACGAACTATCGTTGTGATTTTGATGCGTAGGTGATACATCTCCAACGTATCTATAATTTTTGATTGCTCCATGCTACTTTATCTATTGTTTTGGATTATAATGGGCTTTATTTTCCACTTTTATATTATTTTTGGGACTAACCTATTAACCGGAGGCCCAGCCCAGAATTGCTGTTTTTTTTTGCCTATTTCAGTGTTTCGAAGAAACGGAATATCAAACGGAGTCCAAACGGAATGAAACCTTCGGGAACATGATTTTCTCACCGAACGTGATCCAGGAGACTTGGACCCTACTCCAAGAAGTGCCAGAGGAGGTCACGAGGGTGGGGGCGTGCCCTTCCCCCATGGGCGCGCCCCCCTACCTCGTGGGCCCCCTGACGCTCCACCGACGTACTCCTTCCTCCTATATATACCTACGTATCCCCAATAGATCGGGGACGGAGCCAAAAACCTAATTCCACCGCCGCAACTTCCTATATCCACGAGATCCCATCTTGGGGCCTGTTTCGGAGCTCCGCCGGAGGGGGCATCTACCACGGAGGGCTTCTACATGATCACCATAGCCCCTCCGATGAAGTGTGAGTTGTTTACTTCAGACCTTCGAGTCCATAGTTAGTAGCTAGATGGCTTCTTCTCTCTTTTTGGATCTCAATACAATGTTCTCCCCCTCTCTCGTGGAGATCTATTCAATGTAATCTTCTTTTTGCGGCGTGTTTGTTGAGACCGATGAATTGTGGGTTTATGATCCAGCTTATCTATGGAAAATATTTGATTCTTCTCTGAATTCTTTTATGTATGATTGAGTTATCTTTGCAAGTCTCTTCGAATTATCCGTTTGGTTTGGCCAACTAGATTGGTAGTTCTTGCAATGGGAGAAGTGCTTAGCTTTGGGTTCAATCTTGCGGTGACCTTACCCAGTGACAGAAAGGGTTGCAAGGCACGTATTGTATTGTTGCCTTCAAGGATAACAAGATGGGGTATTTATCATATTGCATGAATTTATTCCTCTACATCATGTCATCTTGCTTAAGGCGTTACTCTGTTTTTAACTTAATACTCTAGATGAATGCTGGATAGCGGTCGATGAGTGGAGTAATAGTAGTAGATGCAGAATCGTTTCGGTCTACTTTTCACGGATGTGATGCCTATATACATGATCATTGCCTGGATAACCTCATAACTATGCTCAATTCTGTCAATTGCTCAACAGTAATTTGTTAACCCACCGTAGAATACTTATGCTCTTGAGAGAAGCCACTAGTGAAACCTATGGCCCCCGGGTCTATTCTTATCATATCAATCTCCATCACTTTATTTACTTGCTTTTGCTTTTACTTTACTTTGCATCTTTATACCAAAAATTCCAAAAATATTATCTCTATCAGATCTCACCCTCGTAAGTGACCGTGAAGGGATTGACAACCCCTAAGCGTTGGTTGTGAGTAGCTATCGTTTTGTGCAGGTACGAGGGACTTGCGCGTGGTCTCCTACTGGATTGATACCTTGGTTCTCAAAAACTGAGGGAAATACTTACGCTACTGTGCTGCATCATCCTCTCCTCTTCGGGGAAATCCAGCGCAAGCTCGAGACGTAGCAGTAGGTAAGAACAGTTCTTGCTCAGCCCGTAGCAGCCACGTAAAATTTGCAACAACAAAGTAGAGGACGTCTAACTTGTTTTTGTAGGACATGTTGTGATGTGATATGGTCAAGATGTGATGCTATATTTTATTGTATGGGATGATCATGTTTTGTAACCAAGTTATCGGCAACTGGCAGGAGCCATATGGTTCTCGCTTTATTGTATGAAATGCAAACGCCCTGTAATTGCTTTACTTTATCACTAAGCGGTAGCGATAGTCGTAGAAGCAATAGATGGCGAAACGACAACGATGCTACCATGGAGATCAAGGTGTCGCGTCGGTGACGATGGTGATCATGACGGTGCTTCAGAGATGGAGATCACAAGCACAAGATTATGATGGCCATATCATATCACTTATATTGATTACATGTGCTGTTTATCCTTTATGCATCTTATCTTGCTTTGATTGATGATAGCATTTTAAGATGATCTCTCACTAATTATCAAGAAGTGTTCTCCCTGAGTATGCACCGTTGCGAAAGTTCTTCGTGCTGAGACACCATGTGATGATTGGGTGTGATAGGCTGTACGTTCAAATACAATGGGTGCAAAACAGTTGCACACGCGGAATACTCAGGTTAAACTTGACGAGCCTAGCATATACAGATATGGCCTCGAAACACAGAGACCGAAAGGTTGAACGTGAATCATATAGTAGATATGATCAACATAGTGATGTTCACCATTGAAAACTACTCCATCTCACGTGATGATCGGACATGGTTTAGTTGATTTGGATCACGTGATCACTTAGATGACTAGAGAGATGTCTGTCTAAGTGGGAGTTCTTTAGTAATATGATTAATTGAACTTAAATTTATCATAAACTTAGTACCTGATAGTATTTTGCATGTCTATGTTGATTGTAGATAGATGGCTTGTGTTGTTGTTCCGTTGAATTTTAATGCATTCCTTGAGAAAGCAAAGTTGAAAGATGATAGTAGCAATTACAGGGACGGGGTCCGTAACTTGAGGATTATCCTCATTGCTGCACAGAAGAATTACGTCCTGGAAGCACCGCTAGGTGCCAGGTCTGTTGCAGATGCAACTGACGACGTTAAGAACGTCTGGCAGAGCAAAGCTGATGACTACTTGATAGTTCAGTGTGCCATGCTTTACGGCTTAGAATCGGGACTTCAACGACGTGTGAACATCATGGAGCATATGAGATGTTCCAGGAGTTGAAGTTAATATTTCAAGCAAATGCCGGATTGAGAGATATAAAGTCTCCAATAAGTTCTATAGCTGCAAGATGGAGGAGAATAGTTCTGTCAGTGAACACATACTCAAAATGATTGGGTATAATAATCAGTTGATTCAACTGGGAGTTAATCTTCCTGATGATAGTGTCATTGAAAGAATTCTTCAATCACTGCCACCAAGATACAAGAGCTTCGTGATGAACTATAATATGCAAGGGATGGACAATACTATTCCCGAGCTCTTCGCAATGTTAAAGGTTGCGGAGGTAGAAATCAAAAAGGAGCATCAAGTGTTGATGGTCAATAAGACCAACAGTTTCAAGAAGAAGGGCAAAGGGAAAAAAGAAGGGGAACTTCAAGAAGAACAGCAAACAAGTTGCTGCTCAAGAGAAAAAACCCAAGTCTGGACCTAAGCCTGAGACTGAGTGCTTCTACTACAAGCAGACTGGTCACTGGAAGCGGAACTGCCCCAAGTATTTGGCGGATAAGAAGGATGGCAAGGTGAACAAAGGTATATGTGATATACATGTTATTGATGTGTACCTTACTAATGCTCATAGTAGCACCTGTGTATTTGATACTGGTTCTGTTGCTAATATTTGCAACTCGAAACAGGGACTACAAATTAAGCGAAGATTGGCTAAGGACGAGGTGACGATGTGCGTGGGAAATGGTTCCAAAGTCGATGTGATTGCAGTCGGCACGCTACCTCTACATCTACCTTCGAGATTAGTTTTAGTCCTGAATAATTGTAATTTGGTGCCAGCGTTGAGCATGAACATTATATTTGGATCTTGTTTGATGCAAGACGGTTATTCATTTAAATCAGAGAATAATGGTTGTTCTATTTATATGAGTAATATATTTTATGGTCATGCACCCTTAAAGAATGGTCTATTTTTATTAAATCTCGATAGTAATGATACACATATTCATAATGTTGAAGCCAAAAAATGCAGAGTTGATAATGATAGTGCAACTTACTTGTGGCACTGCTGTTTGGGTCATATTGGTGTAAAGCGCATGAAGAAACTCCATACTGATGGACTTCTGGAATCACTTGATTATGAATCATTTGATACTTGCGAACCGTGCCTCATGGGAAAGATGACCAAAATTCCGTTCTCCGGAACTATGGAGCGAGCAACTAATTTGTTGGAAATCATACATGTGTGTGGTCCAATGAATATTGAGGCTCGCGGCGGGTATCGTTATTTTCTCACCTTCACAGATGATTTGAGAAGATGTGGGTATATCTACTTAAAGAAACACAAGTCTGAAACATTTCAAAAGTTCAAAGAATTTCAGAGTGAAGTAGAAAATCATCGTAACAAGAAAATAAAGTTTCTAGAATCTGATCGTGGAGGAGAATATTTGAGTTACGAGTTTGGTTTACATTTGAAACAATGCGGAATAGTTTCGCAACTCATACCACCCAGAACACCACAGCGTATGAAGGAAATATTCCCTAGAGGCAATAATAAAGTTATTATTTATTTCCTCATATCAAGATAAATGTTTATTATTCATGCTAGAATTGTATTAACCGGAAACATGATACATGTGTGAATACATAGACAAACATAGTGTCACTAGTATGCCTCTACTTGAACTAGCTCATTGATCAAAGATGGTTATGTTTCCTAACCATAGGCATGTGTTGTCATTTCATTAATGGGATCACATCATTAGGAGAATGATGTGATTGACTTGACCCATTCCGTTAGCTTAGCACTTGATCGTTTAGTATGTTGCTATTGCTTTCTTCATGACTTATACAAAGTTCCTGCAACTATGAGATTGTGCAACTCCCGTTTACCGGAGGAACACTTTGTGTGCTACCAAACGTCACAACATAATTGGGTGATTATAAAGGTGCTCTACAGGTGTCTCCAAAGGTACATGTTGAGTTGGCATAATTCGAGATTAGGTTTTGTCACTCCGATTGTCGGAGAGGTATCTTTGGGCCCTCTCAGTAATACTCATCACCTAAGCCTTGCAAGCATTGTAACTAATGAGTTAGTTATGAAATGATGTATTACAGAACGAGTAAAGAGACTTACCGGTAACGAGATTGAACTAGGTATTGGATACCGACGATCGAATCTCGGGCAAGTAACATACCGATGACAAAGGGAACAGCGTATGTTGTTATGTGGTTTGACCGACAAAGATCTTCGTAGAACATGTAGGAACCAATATGAACATCCAGGTTCCGCTATTGGTTATTGACCGAGAATAGTTCTAGATCATGTCTACATAGTTCTCGAATCCGTAGGGTCCGCACGCTTAATGTTACGATGACAGTTTTATTATGAGTTTATAAGTATTGATGTACCGAAGGTTGTTTGGAGTACCGGATGTGATCACAGACATGATGAGGAGTCTCGAAATGGTCGAGACATAAAGATTGATATATTGGACGGATATATTTGGACACCGGAAAGGTTCCGGATGAGATTGGGACTATACCAGAGTTACGGAGGTTACCGGAACCCCCCGGTAAGTATATGGGCCTTCTTGGGCCTTAGTGAAAGGGAGGGAGAAGGAGCAAAGGAGGGGGCGCCCCCCCCCCAAGCCCAATCCGAATTGGGAGGGGGGCC
>NC_041386.1:715630440-715638029 GCF_002162155.2 Triticum dicoccoides | reverse complement strand
CCCCCTTTCCTTCTTCCCTCCCCTCTCTTCCTTCCCTCTCCTACTCCTAATAGGAAAGGGGGGCCAAACCTACTTGGAGTAGGTTTGCCCCCCCTAGGGCGCGCCTCCCCTCTTGGCCGGCCCCCTCCTCCTCTCCCCCTTTATATACGGAGGAGGGGGGCACCCCATAGACACACAAGTTGATCTACGGATCGTTCCTTAGTTGTGTGTGGTGCCCCCCTCCACCATATTCCACCTTGGTCATATCATCGCGGAGTTTAGGCGAAGCCCTGCGCCGGTAGAACATCATCATCGTCACCACGCTGTCGTGCTGACGGAACTCATCCCCGACGCTTTGCTGGATTGGAGCCCGGGGAACGTCATCGAGCTGAACGTGTGCTGAACACGGAGGTGTCGTACGTTCGGCGCTTGGATCGGTCGAGTCGTGAAGATGTACGACTACATCCACCGTGTTGTGATAACGCTTCCGCTTACGGTCTACGAGGGTACGTGGACAACACTCTCCCCTCTCGTTGCCATGCCATCACCATGATCTTGCATGTGCGTAGGAAATTTTTTGAAATTACTACGTTCCCCAACAGTGGCATCCGAGCCTAGGTTTTATGCGTTAATGTTATATGCACGAGTAGAACACAAGTGAGTTGTGGGCGATACAAGTCATACTGCTTACCAGCATGTCATACTTTGGTTCGGCGGTATTGTTGGATGAAGCGGCCCGGACCGACATTACGCGTACGCTTACGCGAGACTGGTTTTACCGCCGTGCTTTGCACACAGGTGACTAGCGGGTGTCAGTTTCTCCAACTTTAGTTGAACCGAGTGTGGCTACGCCCGGTCCTTGCGAAGGTTAAAACAGCACCAACTTGACAAACTATCATTGTGGTTTTGATGCGTAGGTAAGAACGGTTCTTGCTCAGCCCGTAGCAGCCACGTAAAACTTGCAACAACAAAGTAGAGGTCGTCTAACTTGTTTTTGCAGGGCATGTTGTGATGTGATATGGCCAAGACGTGATGCTATATTTTATTGTATGAGATGATCATGTTTTGTAACCGAAGTTATCGGTAACTGGCAGGAGACATATGGTTATCGCTTTATTGTATGAAATGCACACGCCCTGCAATTGCTTTACTTTATTACTACGCGGTAGCGATAGTCGTAGAAGCAATAGATGGTGTAAACGACAACGATGCTACGATGGAGATCAAGGTGTCGCGCCGGTGACGATGGTGATCACGATGGTGCTTCAGAGATGGAGATCACAAGCACAAGATGATGATGGCCATATCATATCACTTATATTGATTGCATGTGATGTTTATCCTTTATGCATCTTATCTTCCTTTGATTGACGGTAGCATTTTAAGATGATCTCTCACTAAAAATTATCAAGAAGTGTTCTCCCTGAGTATGCACCGTTGCCAAAGTTCGTCGTGCCCAGACACCACGTGATGATCGGGTGTGATAAGCTGTACCTCCATCTACAACGGGTGCAAGCCAGTTTTGCACACGCAGAATACTTAGGTTAAACTTGACGAGCCTAGCATATGCAGATATGGCCTCGGAACACGGAGACCGAAAGGTCGAGCGTGAATCATATAGTAGATATGATCAACATAGAGATGTTCACCATTGAAAACTACTCCATCTCACGTGATGATCTGTTATGGTTTAGTTGATTTGGATCACGTGATCACTTAGATGACTAGAGAGATGTCTGTCTAAGTGGGAGTTCTTAAATAATATAATTAATTGAACTTAAATTTATCATGAACTTAGTACCTGATAGTATTTGGCTTGTCTATGTTTGTTGTAGATAGATGGCTCGTGCTGTTGTTCCGTTGAATTTTAATGCGTTCCTTGAGAAAGCAAAGTTGAAAGATGATGGTAGCAATTACACGGACTGGGTCCGTAACTTGAGGATTATCTGAAGGAAATATGCCCTAGAGGCAATAATAAAGTTATTATTTATTTCCTTATAATCATGATAAATGTTTATTATTCATGCTAGAATTGTATTTACCGGAAACATAATACATGTGTGAATACATAGACAAACAGAGTGTCACTAGTATGCCTCTACTTGACTAGCTCGTTAATCAAAGATGGTTATGTTTCCTAACCATGAACAATGAGTTGTTATTTGATTAACGAGGTCACATCATTAGTAGAATGATCTGATTGACATGACCCATTCCATTAGCTTAGCACCCGATCGTTTAGTATGTTGCTATTGCTTTCTTCATGACTTATACATGTTCCTATGACTATGAGATTATGCAACTCCCGTTTACCGGAGGAACACTTTGGGTACTACCAAACGTCACAACGTAACTGGGTGATTATAAAGGAGTACTACAGGTGTCTCCAATGGTCGATGTTGGGTTGGCGTATTTCGAGATTAGGATTTGTCACTCCGATTGTCGGAGAGGTATCTTTGGGCCCTCTCGGTAATACACATCACATAAAGCCTTGCAAGCATTACAACTAATATGTTAGTTGTGAGATGATGTATTACGGAACGAGTAAAGAGACTTGCCGGTAACGAGATTGAACTAGGTATTGGATACCGACGATCGAATCTCGGGCAAGTAACATACCGATGACAAAGGGAACAACGTATGTTGTTATGCGGTCTGACCGATAAAGATCTTCGTAGAATATGTAGGAGCCAATATGGGCATCCAGGTCCCGCTATTGGTTATTGACCAGAGACGTGTCTCGGTCATGTCTACATTGTTCTCGAACCCGTAGGGTCCGCACGCTTAAGGTTACGATGACAGTTATATTATGAGTTTATGCATTTTGATGTACCGAAGGTTGTTCGGAGTCCCGAATGTGATCACGGACATGACGAGGAGTCTCGAAATGGTCGAGACATAAAGATTGATATATTGGAAGTCTATGTTTGGACATCGGAAGTGTTCCGGGTGAAATCGGGATTTTACCGGGTTACCGGGAGGTTACCGGAACCCCCCGGGAGCCATATGGGCCATCATGGGCCTTAGTGGAAAGGAGAAAGGGGCAGCCCAAGGGGGCTGCGCGCCTCCCCCCTTCCCCTAGTCCTATTAGGACTAGGAGAGGTGGCCGGCCACCCCTCTCCCTCTTTCCCCCTTGGGAATCCTAGTTGGAATAGGATTGGGGGGGGGGAGTCCTACTCCCGGTAGGAGTAGGACTCCTCCTGCGCCTCTCCCTCTTGGCCGGCGCCCCCTCCCCCCTTGGCTCCTTTATATACGGAGGCAGGGGCACCTCTAAACACACAAGTTGACACAAGTTGATCCACGTGATCGATTCCTTAGCCGTGTGCGGTGCCCCCTGCCACCATATTCCTCGATAATACTGTAGCGGAGTTTAGGCGAAGCCCTGCTGCTGTAGTTCATCAAGATTGTTACCATGCCGTCGTGCTGACGAAACTCTTCCCCGACACTTTGCTGGATCGGAGTCCGGGGATCGTCATCGAGCTGAACGTGTGCTCGAACTCGGAGGTGTCGTAGTTTCGGTGCTTGATCGGTTGGATCGTGAAGACGTACGACTACTTCCTCTACGTCGTGTCATCGCTTCCGCAGTCGGTCTGTGTTGGGTACGTAGACAACACTCTCCTCTCGTTGCTATGCATCACATGATCCTGTGTGCGCGTAGGAAAATTTTTGAAATTACTACGAAACCTAACAGTGGCATCCGAGCCTGGTTATTGATGTTGATGTTATATGCACGAGTAGAACACAAGTGAGTTGTGGACAATACAAGTCATACTGCCTACCAGCATGTCATATTTTGGTTCGGCGGTATTGTTGGACGAGACGACCCAGACCAACCTTACGCGTACGCTTACGCGAGACCGGTTCCCTCGACGTGCTTTGCACAGAGATGGCTTGCGGGCGACTGTCTCTCCAACTTTAGTTGAACCAAGTATGGCTACGCCCGGTCCTTGCGAAGGTTAAAACGGAGTCTATTTGACAAACTATCGTTGTGGTTTTGATGCGTAGGTGAGATTGGTTCTTACTTAAGCCCGTAGCAGCCACGTAAAACATGCAACAACAAAGTAGAGGACATCTAACTTGTTTTTGCAGGGCATGTTGTGATGTGATATGGTCAAGGCATGATGCTGAATTTTATTGTATGAGATGATCATGTTTTGTAACCAAGTTATCGGCAACTGGCAGGAGCCATATGGTTGTCGCTTTATTGTATGCAATGCAATCGCGATGTAATGCTTAACTTTATTACTAAACGGTAGTGATAGTCGTGAAAGCATAAGATTGGCGAGACGACAACGATGCTACGATGGAGATCAAGGTGTCGCGCCGGTGACGATGGTGATCATGACGGTGCTTCGGAGATGGAGATCACAAGCACGAGATGATGATGGCCATATCATATCACTTATATTGATTGCATGTGATGTTTATCTTTTTATGCATCTTATCTTGCTTTGATTGACAGTAGCATTATAAGATGATCTCTCATTAAATTATCAAGAAGTGTTCTCCCTGAGTATGCACCGTTGCCAAAGTTCGTCGTGCCCAGACACCACGTGATGATCGGGTGTGATAAGCTCTACGTCCATCTACAACGGGTGCAAGCCAGTTTTTGCACACGCAGAATACTCAGGTTAAACTTGACGAGCCTAGCATATGCAGATATGGCCTCGGAACACGGAGACCGAAAGGTCGAGCGTGAATCATATAGTAGATATGATCAACATAACGATGTTCACCATTGAAAACTACTCCATCTCACGTGATGATCGGTTATGGTTTAGTTGATTTGGATCACGTAATCACTTAGAGGATTAGAGGGATGTCTATCTAAGTGGGAGTTCTTAAATAATATGATTAATTGAACTTAAATATTATCATGAACTTAGTACCTGATAGTATCTTGCTTGTTTATGTTGATTGTAGATAGATGGCTCGTGCTGTTGTTCCATTGAATTTTAATGCGTTCCTTGAGAAAGCAAAGTTGAAAGATGATGGTAGCAATTACACGGACTGGGTCCGTAACTTGAGGATTATCCTCATTGCTGCACAGAAGAATTACGTCATGGAAGCACCGCTGGGTGCCAGGCCTGCTGCTGGAGCAACGCCAGATGTTATGAACGTCTGGCAGAGCAAAGCTGATGACTACTCGATAGTTCAGTGTGCCATGCTTTACGGCTCAGAATCGGGACTTCAACGACGTTTTGAACGTCATGGAGCATATGAGATGTTCCAGGAGTTGAAGTTAATATTTCAAACGAATGCCCGGATTGAGAGATATGAAGTCTCCAATAAGTTCTATAGCTGCAAGATGGAGGAGAACAGTTCTGTCAGTGAGCATATACTCAAAATGTCTGGGTATAATAATCACTTGATTCAATTGGGAGTTAATCTTCCGGATGATTGCGTCATCGACAGAATTCTCCAATCACTGCCACCAAGCTACAAGAGCTTTGTAATGAACTATAATATGCAAGGGATGAACAAGACTATTCCCGAGCTCTTCGCAATGCTGAAAGCTGCGGAGGTAGAAATCAAGAAGGAGCATCAAGTGTTGATGGTTAACAAGACCACTAGTTTCAAGAAAAAGGGCAAAGGGAAGAAAAAGGGGAACTTTAAGAAGAACGGCAAGCAAGTTGCTGCTCAAGAGAAGAAACCCAAGTCTGGACCTAAGCCTGAAACTGAGTGCTTCTACTGCAAGCAGACTGGTCACTGGAAGCGGAACTGCCCCAAGTATTTGGCAGATAAGAAGGATGGCAAGGTGAACAAAGGTATATGTGATATACATGTTATTGATGTGTACCTTACTAGAGCTCGCAGTAGCACCTGGGTATTTGATACTGGTTCTGTTGCTAATATTTGCAACTCGAAACAGGGACTACAGAATAAGCGGGCACTGGCAAAGGACGAGGTGACGATGCGCGTGGGAAACGGTTCCAAAGTCGATGTGATCGCAGTCTGCATGCTACCTCTACATCTACCTTCAGGATTAATATTAGACCTAAGTAATTGTTATTTGGTGCCAGCGTTGAGCATGAACGTTATATCTGGATCTTGTTTAATGCGAGACGGTTATTCATTTAAATCAGAGAATAATGGTTGTTCTATTCATATGAGTAATATCTTTTATGGTCATGCACCCTTGAAGAGTGGTCTATTTTTATTGAATCTCGATAGTAGTAATACACATATTCATAATGTTGAAGCCAAAAGATGCAGAGTTGATAATGAAAGTGCAACTTATTTGTGGCACTGTCGTTTAGGTCATATCGGTATAAAGCGCATGAAGAAACTCCATACCGATGGACTTTGGAACCACTTGATTATGAATCACTTGGTACTTGCGAACCGTGCCTCATGGGCAAGATGACTAAAACACCGTTCTCCGGTACTATGGAGAGAGCAACAGATTTGTTGGAAATCATACATACCGATGTATGTGGCCCGATGAATATTGAGGCTCGTGGCGGATATCGTTATTTTTTCACCTTCACAGATGATTTAAGCAGATATGGGTATATTTACTTAATGAAACATAAGTCTGAAACATTTGAAAAGTTCAAAGAATTTCATAGTGAAGTTGAAAATCATCGTAACAAGAAAATAAAGTTTCTACGATCTGATCGTGGAGGAGAATATTTGAGTTACGAGTTTGGTGTACATTTGAAAAACTGTGGAATAGTTTCGCAACTCACGCCACCCGGAACACCACAGCGTAATGGTGTGTCCGAACGTCGTAATCGTACTTTACTAGATATGGTGCGATCTATGATGTCTCTTACTGATTTACCGCTATCATTTTGGGGATATGCTTTAGAGACGGCCGCATTCACGTTAAATAGGGCACCATCAAAATCCGTTGAGACGACGCCTTATGAACTGTGGTTTGGAAAGAAACCAAAGTTCTCGTTTCTTAAAGTTTGGGGCTGCGATGCTTATGTGAAAAAGCTTCAACCTGATAAGCTCGAACCCAAATCGGAGAAATGTGTCTTCATAGGATACCCAAAGGAAACTGTTGGGTACACCTTCTATCACAGATCCGAAGGCAAAACATTCGTTGCTAAGAATGGATCATTTCTAGAGAAGGAGTTTCTCTCGAAAGAAGTGAGTGGGAGGAAAGTAGAACTTGACGAGGTAACTGTACCTGCTCCCTTAGTGGAAAGTAGTTCATCACAGAAAACTGTTTCAGTGACACCTACACCAGTTAGTGAGGAAGCCAATGATAATGATCATGAAACTTCAGATCAAGATACTACTGAACCGCGTAGATCAACCAGAGTAAGATCCGCACCAGAGTGGTACGGTAATCCTGTTCTGGAGGTCATGCTACTAGATCATGATGAACCTACGAACTATGAAGAAGCGATGGTGAGCCCAGATTCCGTAAAGTGGCTTGAAGCCATGAAATCTGAGATGGGATCCATGTATGAGAACAAAGTATGGACTTTGGTTGACTTGCCCGATGATCGGCAAGCAATTGAGAATAAATGGATTTTTAAGAAGAAGACTGACGCTGATGGTAATGTTACTGTCTACAAAGCTCGACTTGTCGCAAAAGGTTTTCGGCAAGTTCAAGGAATTGACTACGATGAGACCTTCTCACCCGTAGCGAT
>NC_041386.1:715494073-715497014 GCF_002162155.2 Triticum dicoccoides | reverse complement strand
GGCGCTCTGAGGGTGCGATGTCCCCGACGTGTCCAAGATAGGGTCCAGGAAGACCCTCACCTTCGTTATCCTGGTAAGCTTTTGCTGTTATTTTACTCCCCCATCCACTTACAGGGGAACAAAGAGTAAGAGTAATCCTGGGGATAATGGTATTTTCATTTGTGCTTCTCCATCCTTAGAGCAATTGACGAAATGACTCTATGATAGACAATAATTGCGCACAAACAGGACAATGTCCACAAAACAACTGTTGCTGCATTGCTAAGATGCAGCTTGATTTGGCCTCGATATTTTGATTTTTGAGTATTACTTTCTTCCACACCTCTGCAAAATACTCCTATGTTCTAGCTTCTCAAGCCTCTACTCTCAACCAATCCAGTTGCCCAGGTTTTTTTTTATAAATATTGATTTTGTTTCCTTTATCTATCAATTTCAATTCTCTATCCATCGTTCTCAGGATAACCGTGTGATGTAGCCATGGGATCGAAAATAACTATTTTTTTTACTGAAGCTACAGACTTAAGCAGTTTCTACCATGTGTACTGTATTTTGAGTTAAACCTGAATGGCTTTCGCCGTATGATAACCGCAGTGCTTTCATGTTTTTAGGAGGGTAGTTCTTCCCTGTGTTACGAATATGATTACTATGGTGTCGCTGTACATTTCTTATATGGTTAGTTCTTAATTTTCTTCATTATTCAAAACACTTGTACCCACTAGGATTTCATTTTTTATTATTTACCTTCAATCAGTACATATTACTGTTATTTGTTGTCCACCTTGATCCTTTGCTGATAATTTTCCTAGGCAACTTCACATGGAATTAGGATCAATTAATAAGATTCTGGTATATTTTCAAATTTTCTTGCTTTATGCATGAACCTATCATCAAGATTTGGATCTCTTATATGTGCCTTTGCTGCTGTAGATTTGTTGGTGTTGATTTGCAGTAAGAGGAAATGTACTATTGTTCTCATCAATTTCTTTCATACCATGTGTATGGTTAGTTCTTAATATTCTTCATTATTCAAAATACTTGTACCCACTAGGTTTCATTTATTACTATTTACCTTCAAGCACTATATATTACTGTTATTTGTTGTCCACCTTGATCCTTTGCTGATGTTTTTCCTAGGCAACTTCACATGGAATTAGGATCACTCAATAAGATTCTGGTATATTCTGCAAATTTTCTTGCTTTATGCATGAACCTATCATCAAGATTTGTATCTCTTATATGTGCCTGTGCTGTTGTATATTGGTTGGTGTCGATTTGCAGTAAGAGGAAATGTACTATTGTTCTCATCAACTTCTTCATACCATCTGATAGAAATATGTTGTTTAAATATGAAGAGGTGGATAAGTTTCTGGCTTTAGTTACTGAATATCCAGATCCGGGTTGCTTCTCAGCCATGGCCTACATTTAGAAGAAATATGTTGTTTAAATATGACGAGGTGGATAAGTTCTGGCTTTAGTTACTGAATATCCGGATCCGGCTTGCTTCTCAGCCATGGCCTACATTTAGAGAAGTCATGTTCATATGTAAGAGATTTAAGGTCAATGATCTCCCCCTGTTGTAATGCTCATCATCTTAAGTCGTACATTGCTATATATATATATGCACCATGGTTCATGGCTGTACTTGTTTCATACGTGTTTACAAAGTTTGTCAGTATTATTATGCAGAGACAACCTGTCATGGTTCTGCGTTGATGTGTTCTTTCATTTGTCAATTTCTTTTTCTTTGAAACAATGTTGATTGGCTGAAAGAATGGTTCCGCGTGGCTTACACACTTATACCTACTTGAATGTTAAATTTTATTAGCAAATCCATCGAGAACAATGTAACATTTTACGTGTTGCTACATGAGCTATCTATTGCAGGGTACAACAGTGTTAACATTTTCTTGATTGGAAATATTATACCTCAAATTTAATTCAATTGTGGATACAATGACAACTTCATGCCCTGAATAACAATTGGTTTACAACATGTGGAGCGGCACAACAAGTGGTGTTGTGGGGGTACCGAAGCAGCAAGGGTAGTCAGGCAAATCCAACAGCATGCACGTCCTGATGTACAGCTTGGGAGGGGTCTGATCGCTGACTGCGATCGCCCTATTTGGATGAGGGGCACGTTGGTTCATGAAACAATCGACACGTCTTTATGACTCGGAATTAGGAATTTTATGCACTTTGCATCAAATTTGAATTCCCAAAAGAGTTATTCATGTTATGATAGAATTTTTTTTGTTTCATAGTCGAGACGTACGTTGCACGTACATGCTTACTAGTTTTTGGTAAAAAATAATAATATGTTGATTGGATCTCATAGGAACCTTCTATATGAAGAGATAAACACACAAGAGGCAACCTCATATTGTTACGAGAAGAAGACAACTAACCGTATTAGCGTACTCGCTCGTACCCGATGCGGTACCACCCGGCGGTGCCTTCTCTCGTCCTGATAGCATATTTGGTTATCATAACATCTTATATTATGTGACGGAGGGAGTAATTTTTAGCTCCTGCAATTGGATCTGGTGAATGGCAAATAGAGAGGCTCCACCCTAGGAATCAGTAGCAAAATCCTCACCTCATCATTATTCGCGGTGAAGGGATCCGGTTGGGTAATTAATCGAAGGACAACCGAGATCCACCACCATCATCATTATTCGCGGCATCATCATCGATTCTCCCATCTGGTTTCCTTTTTGTATTTGGTTTTTGATTTTTATTCTTTCTTCCTTGTATTTTATTTTTTCTTAATTTTCACCAACATTTTAAAATTGCATGGACATTTTATTTTTTGAGGGGTGCATGAACACTTACAAAGGGTTTGATAACATTTCAAACATTACATGAACATTTATTTAATCAAATGGCTTTACATAACACCTTCTGTAAAACACATGACTTTATTGGAAAGTTACAAATGTTT
>NC_041386.1:715491686-715494063 GCF_002162155.2 Triticum dicoccoides | reverse complement strand
CTTATTTTTCATACTATGTACAAATATTAAATATTTGTAACATAGTATTTAATTTACATTTTTATTAACAAATATAATATGTTTGATTCATTATAATTGTAAAAAGCCAGAGAAAAAGAAGAGAAAAATGTACATGGGCTGCAGCCGAGGTGGCCCATTTAATAATCCTGTGGCGTTTTGCCCTGCACGTTCTATTTTTATTGGGATTTTTTTTTTTGAGAAGATGTTGGGAATTAGTATCAAACACTAGTCTACGTCGGTATCGAACCCGGGCCATCGGTGCCGTGAGATGAGAAATAAAGTAAGACAAGGCCATACATAAACATAAACATAAATCGTTTCCCAGGGCGCAAGGAACAGACGCCCAGATCAATCAACCTCATCTCGATCCTTCCAAGCGTTGATTCTACTTGGTGCGTGTTGCTCATCTCGACGGAAAGAAGTAGCTAAGTAAGCAACCTCGATGAGCAGGGCCATGGCAGACGGGTGCAAGGTTTCTGCTACCATGGTAGCTCAATCTGAGAAAAAGTCATGCGTGGTCAAGGTAGATGGACACTCAAGAGCCAAGGGGCTGTTGAACAAGGGCGAGTACATGGCTTCTCCCCCTTTCAGTGTTGGAGGCCACAACTGGGTTGTGAGATACTACCCCAACAGTGACTCGGAAAAACCTGCGGGATTCATAGTCGTTCGCCTGGTTCTTGATTCAGCTGATGCCACCAACGTGAAGGCGGAAACCATATTTAGCATTATTGACAAGGATGGGCTACCAATGCGGCCGCGCACCCGTGATCATATCTTCCCACACAAAGGTTCATCTATTCGCTACACATTCCAGGAAGCTGCTTTAGAGGGATCCACACATCTACTGGATGACTGCTTCAGCATCCGGTTTGATCTAACCGTCCTCATCAACAACACCCAAAGTGAAGAAAAGGACCAGTTTGTTGCGGTTCCACCAAGCGACTTGCATCGGCACTTCGGCAACCTGCTAGAGACCATGGATGGAGCGGACGTCACCTTTCTTGTGGGCGGGGACAAGTTCTCGGCTCATAGGCTCGTGCTCGCTGCTAGGTCACACGTGTTCAAGGCAGAGCTCCTTGGGCCCATGAAAGAGAAACACGACAGTCTCATTGAAATCCATGAGATGGAAGCTCACGTCTTCAAGTGCTTGCTCTATTTCATATACACCGACACGCTACCCGCGTCTGACATGGAAAGTCTAGATGTGATGATGGCAAGCCATCTGCTCGTGGCGGCGGACAGGTACGACATTGAGAGGCTAAAACTGATATGTGAGCACAAGCTATGCAACCACATCGATGCCGGTATGGTGGCGACCATCTTGGTTTTGGCTGAGCAGCATAGTTGTCATGGGCTAAAGAAAGCATGTATGCAGTTCCTTGCCTCACCCTCCAATTTGCAGACGATGATGACAAGTGATGGTTACGAGCATCTCAAAAGAAGCTGCCCGTCTGTCCTTAGAGAGCTCATTGCTAGGCCCTCGCCTATTCCGCTCGTAGCAGCAAAGGATATCAACATGGCAATTTTCGTAGTATGGCTCATGATCGTCGCTCATAAATTAGTTTAATGTTTAGGCATGTTTCGACTTGGTTCTCTTAAGTATGGTTGAATGTGTGCCTGCCAAAGCACTATCTATGTTGGTTGCCCTTTTGTTAGGAAACAAAAATCTTCTATCTGTGTATGCAAAGAATGGAGGGTACCAGGGTTGGCGGTCATGTGCACCGTTGCGCCGGAGTCGAGGTACCAGTACGAGGTGCTCCCAGCAGACGGAGTCGAGGTGGACGCGGCCTGAAGGGCCGTGTTTAGCGGCCCCATGTCCCAAGGCTGGGGCTACGCCGGCGGTGGCGCGGTACTGGAGCTGGCGCCGGGGGAGCCATAGTCGTAGCCGGGAGGGGCGCCATAGGCACCGTAGCCGGGCGGGAACGATGGCGTGGCCGGGCCGGCGAAGTAGGCTTGCTGCGGAGAGGTGCCGGGGCAGGGACCAAGAACACCGGCATCAGGCGCGCGTCAATCCATGGGCCAGGCTTGCACCAGGCCAGTCGAAGAGTTGGCGCCGGGAGCCTGACCTGGAAGAGCAGGCGGGTGGGGTGCACTACTAGGAAAAGGGCTATAGATGATATGGTCACTAATGGCGCACAATGGCGCACCATGTGTCGGTGCGCCATTAGTAATATATTACTCGCCATTAGTAGTTTTGAAAAAAAAACATAAAAAAAATTTATTACTAATGGCGCACCGTTGTATAGTGCGCCATTACTAGTTGACATAGTAATGGCGCACCACACCGGCCGTGCGCCATTAGTAGTTTTGAAAAAAAAAATGTTAGTAATGCCCCCCGTCGCCCCCCCTCCCCTCG
>NC_041386.1:715446048-715491138 GCF_002162155.2 Triticum dicoccoides | reverse complement strand
TGCGTTCGCCTCGCGCCCCCCTGGAGCTCCGCCGTCATCGACTCCTTCGTCTACCTCCGCTGAACGAGCTAGGAGGCACCGTACGCTCGGGATCGAGCCGGTTTCTCCGCCACGGCAGCGGCATCTCGCCGTCGATCTCCACCACCGGCGCATCCCGGCCTCGCCGAGCTCGTCCACGGCCTCCTCGGGGTGAGCCTCCACCCGTTCCCCCCCTATCTTACTCTCTCCCTGACGCCGTATGTCGCCACCCCCGCGCCTCCCAAGCTCCGGCCGTGGGCCGTGCCTCGCATCACAGCGCCTTGCGCGCCTCGTCGCGCCCTTGGCCGCGACCAGACGCGCGTTAGCTGTCCACTGGCCGCGTCCAACCGCGCGTGCGTGCGCCCTCGCCACCCACTGCTCCCGCGCTCGCCCTGCCGCTTACAGTTCAATAGGACGTAAAGTAAAAATTAATTTTGCAAACCAGCTTTGCTTCCAATTCAGCCAAATCTTCTGACTCTCTGCAATAGAAGTTAGTGAGTTAGTGAAATCGTTCACTAAAATGCCAATCACATAAAGCACGACGCCGATCGAACCGATCACGCGCGCAGCCATTTGATCTGGCGCACCACAACCATTCAAATCAGTCATCCTGATTTGGCCTCCCCTTGACTCTTCTTCTTCCTCCCCTTGACTAATTTATCAGTTTCCATTATTTTTACACCTGTCTCTTCGGTTTCTTTTATTCTTTTTTTTCATTCTACATTTTCGTATACATCAAGAAATTTTTTCTAATAAATGTTTAAAGAATTTCAAGTAAGAGTATACATTTTTATAATACATTGTCAATATTTTTTCCTATACACGTTTTTAAATGCTTGATTAATATAAATGAAATAAAATATTAATATTTTTAATGCATGATCAACTTTTTTCCTATACACATTTTGAAACACTTTAAATACTTTATTAAGATTTTTCAAATATACGATTACCATTTTAATACATGGTCAATATTTTTTCTATACATTATTTTTTAAAATGATTGATTAATACTTTTTTCAAATGCAATATTAACATTTTTAATGCATGGTCAACATTTTTCTTTATACTTTTTTTCAAATACTACCTCTGTTTCTAAATATAAGTCTTTATAAAGATTTCACTATGAACCAAATATGGATGTATATAGATGCATTTTAGAGTGTAGATTCACTCATTTTACTCCGTATGTAGTCTATAGTGAAATCTCTAGAAAGACTCTATACACATTTAAAAAAAATACTTGGTTAACTATTTTTGAAATGTTTTTTTATTTTTTTATGGAAATGTAAATTAAGTATAAACGAAATTAAAGAAAAATAAATCAAAAAATAAGGCCATGGCCTCCCGCGTGACTTGGCTGGCCCATTTCGTACTGTGTTGTTCTGTTCTGTTCAAGGGCCGGGCCCTCCGCCTCCGGCACCGGCAGACCTCGGCAAACAAGCAGACGGCTCCACCGCCGCCGCCGCCGAGGGTTAGGATTGGGGGGATAATGCTGCGTCTCGTCTCCGGCCAAGCCCGCCCCAACCATGCACACTCTCCCTCTTCCCCCGGTGTGGCGACAGGGCCTCGCTGCCCGGCGGGCCAACTCACACCCCCTCTCGCCGTGGCCGCCGCGAAGTAGATGCCCGGCCGGCGGCGAAGACGCCGAGGTAAGCCATCCAACCGCAGTAGCATACATCCATGCCCTCTTTGTGTTGTTCGTAGGATGTGGGTGACAATATGAACTTACTGAATCTGAACCTGAATAAGCCTGTTTTGTTCTCTGCACCCACGAGCTCGGCCTTTAATTAATTATTAAGCATCCCCCAAAGCGTTGCCCTCTTGATCTGTAAGCTTTGATTACCAGTATTATCCATGGCAAATTATTTGACTCGATTCGATGTTGCTTCTAGTGAAAAAATAAGAAATATCGGTGGAAAGAGATCTTATTTACCTACAGTGGGGACACTTCTGAAGAAAACATTTGCGCATTTTTGTATTTCTTAGCGACCGCCGATCCTGAATAATGAACCAAATTCAGCATCCGGAGTTGCTCATTTTTGTACAGCTTCACCTGCTGCCATCACCAACTATCATCCTTAATTATCCGCAAAGACCCAAAGCTGTCTATTTAATAACAATTTCATGGTGAGTGGAGCGATGGTGTCATTTTATATTAAAGATGCTTCCCTCTGCCTTCCTTGAGCTGGTCATCTTGAGTTGTTCTCAAAAGTTTAGATTAAGAAATCTCAAGGGTTGGTAAGAGCAATTATTGGGTTGGTGAGAGAAGCAAGAGTTTGTCCATCATCATACCAGCTTTTCTCAGAAACTCATCAGGATCGCTGGAGCTTTGTCTGGTTGTTCGGCTGCTTCTTGATGGCTTCAACAACTAGACTAAGCATTCCCCAATCACCAAGCCATGACACTGTTTGGTGATTTCAGTTCCTGAAGCGCACAAGGAGCGAGGAGGTCACCACAGGTCCAAATCTTGCCGGATCTACATCAATTAAAAGCCAGGTGTGTTGACCTTGATTTGGTTTTGTCCTAGTTCTCTTGTCAATGTCCTGGGTAGCTAAGTCGATTCAAAAGAAATAAGCAGTTTTCCTTGCCATTACAAGCCAGGTGTGGTGGTGATTCTCTGGTTTTCACTGGTAAAAGGAACAAGGAGGATTTGAAGATCAAATCCAGCCACTTGTCATCGGTTACAAGCTACCACACTCCGAGTTACTCCCATGTCTCCATAAGGATTCTGGATCTTCACGATTAAGCTTCAGTGACAACAAGACCAGCCAAGCATCAAGTCTCTTCTTTTCAAGATTTCTATGATGGTTTCAGATTCAGAAGCGCAAAAGGTGGTTACCAAGATTAACCTGGGCCTAACCTGCGGCGAGGAAGGTGCGCAAAAGGTGTTTCTTGCAGCTATTTGTTTCTGCACACATCTGAGATATTAGATAGACAGTGAGGAATTTGAGAACTAAGTTACCTGGAACGATCACATTAGCGAACCATCCGAAAGCAGAGTACTCATATTGGCGAGCTAACCGGTGTGTCAGGTTAGTTCCCTCTTTGCTTTACTAGGTTAAATGTTCAAACCTTTGTGGCATTTTAAGTGAGATGTCCCTATACAGAAGCGGTGCATCTATGAAAGGTCATTTCCATGTCGCTCGTTCTTGTCAGTTAATAAAATTAAGTTTGCTACAGTTGACTACTTGACTGCAGTACCCAAGTGTTTTGATATTCTCATGGAGCTGCCTGTTCTAGATTTTGTTTTGGTTAATTATATGGGCTATAGTTAGATATAGGTTAACCTATGGAATTAGAGTTTATTTAGCATGAGTACTTCGAGATATTCTTCATGACAAAAACACATATGTTGTTTTTGGCAGCTGGATTAACAATTCTAGCAATTTCTTTCTCTATAGATCTGGCGATATTATTACATAGATAGATCTGGCGGTATTATTACATAGATATTAAAGAAATTGTGGAACTAAGTTACCTAGAACTGCCACATTAGTCAATTATTTAAAAAATAGAATATTCATATTGGCAAGCTCGTAGCTGTGTCAAATTGGTCCCATTTTGTCTTTTATTTGCTTCAAATTTCAATATTTGGGGGCCTTTTAAGCTGAGATGTCCCTATATGGAAGCGGAGCATGCATGGTCAGTTATTTAGTGTCCCTCATTTTTTCCGGTCAATAACATTAAGTTTATCACATTTGACTCTAGCACAGTCTCAAGTGCTTCAGAATTATCATCGACCTACCTGTCATAAGTACTATTTTGTTTGATTACAACATTATGTAAGTTAGAGTTAGATAAGTTAATTGTGAAATCTTTATGAGGATTACTTTGGCATTGTGGTTTATGAGGATTACATTGAGAGAAGATGTGTATTTCACCTTTCCATTGTGGTTTGAGAGTTTTGAAATATTTCCGCAAGTGCTTGTTATTAGCGCAATGCATTAATAGTCAAGTTAATACATCACTTCATCTTGCAGTGGCCGTTGCAATGGTATTGTGGAGAATATACAACTAGACCACCACGAAATAGTGAAATATTAGCAATTCTCGGAAAATAATGGCGGAGATTGTGATTTTTCTGACCATTAAGAAGATTGGAGTAGCCTTGGTGACTAGAGTGGTAGACCAGGCAAGCACACAGTTTGCGAAGAACAGGACACAACTGCTAGAGCTACAGGGCAACATGGGCCGTGTTGCCAGTGAGCTTCACATAATGCATGATGTTCTGTGTCAAATGGGCATACAAAACCGTAACAATCAAGTGTATGAGGGCTGGTTGGAGGAGGCGAGGAAAGTAGCACATGTGATGGAGGATGTAGTGGATGAGTACTTGTGTCTAGTTGGTCGGGAACATGATATAGGTTGTTGCTTTTTCCTGAAGAAAGGGTGCAAAAAGCCAAGATCTATGCTTTCTTTGAACCGGATAGCTTTCAAGGTGAAGGAAATAGAGAAAGACCTTTCACACTTGTCCGAGGCAAAAAACCGTTGGGTTCCCGTGACAATTAATGGGGATACTAGCAACTTGAATTATATTGTCAAGAGGTCCAAAGACCTGGCAAACTTCTCGCGTTCCCTTGATGAAGATCTAGTGGGAGTCGATAAAAACAGAGAAAGACTTGAACAGTGGTTGGCAGGTGATGATTTGAAATGCTCGGTGATTGCGCTGCTTGGAATGGGAGGGCTCGGTAAAACAGCTTTAGCTGCAAATGTGTACAAGAAGGAGAGAGAGAAATTCCAGTGCCACGCTTGGGTCTCCATCTCTCAAACGTATTCTAGAGAGGATGTCTTAAGGAATATAAGTAAGGAACTTTCCAAAGATAATAAAACCAACATTCTGTCAAACACTGCAGATATGGACATCACATGCCTTGAAGAGACATTGAAGAAGTTTCTAGAACAACATAAGTATTTAATCATATTGGATGATATTTGGACTCCAGAAGCATTTGATGAAATATCTAGGGTGCTTGTTCATAATGATAAGGGCAGTAGACTAATAATCACAACAAGAGAAGGCGATGTTGCTGCACTGGCCTCTCGAGGACACATCTTAACATTGGAAGCTTTACCAGAAGACAAGGCATGGGATCTCTTTTGTAAGAAAGCCTTTCCAAGAGATACAAATCATGAATGTCCCGTGGAGTTGAAGTCTTGGTCTGAGGAAATAGTTAGCAAGTGCAAAGGCTTGCCTCTTGTTATTGTGTTAGTTGGTAGCCTTTTGCGTGTGCGTGAGAAAACCGTGGAAGAATGGAGAATAATAAATGGTCAGTTGAGTTGGGAGCTAAATAATAATTCGAGGCTCGATCAGATAAGGAATGTTTTGCATCTAAGCTTCATCTACCTTCCAACACACTTGAAAAGTTGTTTCTTGTACTGCAGCTTATTTCCAGAAGACCATCTTCTCAAAAGGAAGGAACTTGTAAGGTTATGGGTAGCGGAGGGGTTCATTGAGGGAAGGGGTGAAAGCACATTAGAAGAAGTGGCAGAATGCTATTTGAAGGAGTTGATTGATAGGAACATGTTACAACTTGTTGAGAGGAACTCGTTTGGTAGGATTAAAGAATTCAGAATGCACGATATCTTACGTGAATTGGCAGTTGACTTGTGCAAGAAGAACCGTTTTGGTGTTACATATGAGGATAATTGTGGGGGTTCTCTTGAGACGGATGGACGACGATTGGTAATGCACAAACTAAATAAGGATGTTCAACAGTCATTTTCTAGTATACACCAACTTCGAACTTTCATTACACTAGACAGTAGCATGCTATCATCCACTCTACTACCTCTGCTATGTAAGGAGTCAAGATACATGACAGTACTAGAATTAAGTGGTCTACACATTGAGAAGATTCCAGATGCTATTGGTGATCTTTTTAATCTCCGCCATTTGGGTTTGCGTAATACAAAAGTGAAGATGCTCCCAAAGTCTGTTGAGAAGCTTTCAAATTTGTTGACGTTGGACCTTTCTCGATCTGATATACATGAGTTGCCTAGTGGGATTGTGAAACTGAAGAAGCTTAGGCACTTATTAGCTGAGAAAACAATTGATCCATATTGGAGAGGGTTGCAATGTTGTCGTGGTGTGCGTGTTCCTAATGGTCTTGGGAATCTAATAAATTTGCAGACGCTGCAAGCATTGGAATTACAGGATGAGTCTCTTAGACATTTAGGGGTGTTGAGGCAACTAAGAAGCTTGAGGTTATGGAATGTGAAGGGAATCTGCAGTGCACGCATCAGTGAGTCTTTGTTTCAGATGCAATCTTTGTCCGACTTATCCGTGAGTGCAAGTGATGAAAACGAGGTTCTATTGTTGAATGTCCTCCTGCCAAACCTGCAAAAGCTATGTTTGAGGGGCCGACTAGCGGAAGGGGCATTGGAGGAGTCTCCTCTCTTGCAAGCTGCTGGGGGCAAGAACCTGCATGAATTGGTTCTATCTTGGTCACAGTTGAGAGAAGACCCTCTGCCATCTCTTTCTCACCTGTCAAACTTGACATTTCTAGATTTCACCAGAGCATATACCGGAGAGCAGCTGGCATTTTTCACGGGGTGGTTTCCGAAGCTAAAGATTCTCTATCTAATAGATCTGCCTAATCTGAATCAGCTACAGATACAACAAGGTGCCATGGCAAGCCTGGAAAGATTATACTTAATCAACCTCAGCAGCTTGATGGAGGTCCCACCTGGCATTGAGTTCCTTATGCCCCTGCAGCGTCTAGTTTTTTATGAAATCAGCAGCGAATTCTTGATGCTGTTGCGCCAATTTTCTGCAATTGATGGGACACAATGGCAGCATACTCTCCGTCGTTGACGTGCCACAGTGGTCGGCAATGTGTACGTAGTATCACTACTCTGGTTTCCTCATCTCTAATCGTACAACTTTTAAAATGTTGGTATATTGTTGGTTATGTAGGTCACCTGCTGGAAGGAAGAAAGAAGCTTCATTACGTGTACAACCAGTGTTTCCTCTGTTGCTGATCTACTATACCGTCCGGGTTTTCTCTGATGTTTCAAGATGCACTATGGCACCCTTGCTGCTACTTCCACCTCCACCTACAACTGCCTCCTGCTACTATTGGTGTTGGTGTGCTTTTGCTTGTCATAATATTTCCCTATCGATTGTTTCAAGCTGTGGCTTTTAAAACGCTTATTGTAAGACTGAGACTGGGTCCTGTTTGCATATTCAGGATACTTCTATTTTGCATGACCTGTTTGTATTTGTGTGTGCTAGTTGTGAACTCCTCCCTCCGTTCACAAATCGGATGTATATATTATAGATTTATAGACACGTTTTAGTGTGTTTGTCCACTCATTTCAGTCCATATGTAGTCCACATTGAAATACCCAAAAACATCTTATATTTGTGAACAGAGGGAGTATCTATGTTGTTGCCTATTTCAGTTGTGGTTGTTAAATACTACTCGTGTTGTGATTCATAATGCTCAGATATTTATTTCCTTTTCACAGAGTTGGCTTGTGATTCATAAATGGTATCGATCAGCGCGTTGTCATTGTTCTGTTTTATATGTGTTGTTTCTTTTTCAGATTGTGCTCCTTATTGTATTAGGGTGCAGAGCAGGATCACTTGTTAATGCTAGAATATTGTCTTCTGGCGTGGTTTTTATATACCTCTCACTGTTCATATTCATTGTTTAGCTTTCTAGTTCAGGTTTAAGTGGGACGCTCCGAGGGAGGCCCGCGTGACCGCATCAGCCCCGCATCTGCCGCGTAGATTAAGTGGATACCCATCAAAGTCCACATGATCATGCACGGATGCATCTTGTGGGTGTCTGTCATGGTAACAAACCCAACACTTTGGGCCTTGTTGTCCAGCAGGTGGCTTAGAGTTGTCATGAGAGTCTCATTGCTGAAGCCACCTTGCTCCTTGGTTTCGCTCTATAACAGTAATCACACCGGGAGTCCGGGACACAAAGTCATTCGAGCCGAGCTGTACGCCACATGGATTTGTAATCGTAACGGGAAGCGGCTTTAAATCTATATCTATATCTAATAATAAAGACGCTATTGCTTCTTGCGGTACTTCATGAAAATTTCCCTCAAAGTTATAAAATATTACCCATCAATACCACGTATAAGTCATAAAGAAAATTCCACACAAGGACCTCCTATACTGTGTTCTGAACGCTGGCAGAAAACGCAGCACGCCTGTTTGGGCTGGTCCATATCCAGGCGGCATGTTTTCAAATTTCGCTTTTTATTAATTTTTTATTTTTCTTTCTACTTTAAATAATTTAGGTCTTCAAAAAGTTCCGAAAAAATATAAAATAAAATTTTGAAATAAAATGTGTAGTAAACCATTAAATAATTGTGGATTCAAAAAATGTTCGCAATTTTACGAAGAAAGTTGGCCCATTCAAAATATGTTCGAAGTTGTGAAAACAAATTTTCGGATAATCAAAAAATGTTCATGATTTTTGAGAAAGTATGTGTATTAAAAAAAGTTAGTCAAATTGAACAAAAATTTTCCAATTCAAAAACAATTCATGAACGGAAAAATATCCTGAAAATTCAAGAACTGCTCGTGACTTATAAAATAGTTTATTCATTCATAAAATGTTTGCTGATTCAAAAGATGATTACGCATTTCATAAAATGTTTGTTAAATAAAAGAAAAAAATTACATCAAAAAATCGTTAAATCAAAAAAAATTGTGAATTTCAAAAATTATTCCACAAATTTCCAAAACAACGTTCATCCATTCTAGAAATGTTCGCCGATTCGAGAAAATTGTAGAAAAATGTTCTCAATTTTTTAAAAGAAGGTTTGCAAATAGTATAAATTTTTGATGAAATCAGAAAATGTTCTTCATTGTAGAAAATGTTTAAAAAATTGTAAAAAAATCATAAATTTAAAAAATATTCATGGTTTTAAATATTTCCATGAGTTTAGAAAAATATTCATGATTTCACGAAATTGAGAGTAATAGTGTATCCTTGTCGCGCCTTCCCACCGCCTCCCGCTCTCCTTCGCCGAGGCGGCTGCGGCCGCCGATCTCGTGGCCCGCTTGTCCCTTCCTCTCTTCAACTACTCTGTCGCGCTCGAACGCATTGTGCGCTGCTCCTACCCGCTCTCCACCACCGGGAGATGGAGGTGATCCTCTACCAGGCCCGGTTCCTCCTCTGTTGCGCCTGCAGGTGGTCCCTCGTTGTCGGCCGGCTCCCGCTCATCGCGGCCGCGATCGCCTTGGCCAGCGAGCTGAACGGGATGACCCATGTTTCCACAAAAGACGTCGCACGGGACATGTGTGCGGCCATGCCCGCGCGCACCACCAGTCGCCGGTACGATGGGCTCGTTGACATGCTGGTTCGTGTTGAGTGGGAGTTACTCCCGTTGGATGCCGAAGTCCACGCCGGAAACCTGCTCTGGACACCCCCATGCTGTTTCGGCTCATCCAGTCCGACCCGTCCGATCAGTTTCTGAAGAGCTTCACGCTGGACTCAGCCGGTATTGAGCAATCTGCCCGTGAGGTTGTTCCCCCGTAGTGGCGGAGCCAGGATTGAAGCAAAGCCCGGGCACACAAAAAATCGGCAACAAGGAAAAGCTTTGGCACTTTTAAGTACCCAAAAAACACATCATGACATTAAAAAGGATCATATGCAATAACAAACAAAATAAATCTCAATTGTTCAATAAATCTAGAAGTCAATCTTAGTGCTTAACAATCCAACAGAAGAGACAAAACATGATAAAACTATAAATAATACGGAGATATAAAAGAGTACCAAATCAGTTGTTTATTTCATTTGTGCCTCCCGTAACATGATCAACAGCAGAAGAAAAGCAACACCTTCAAGACATCAAACATGTAATCTCATAAGAAAAGGCATAAACATAGTGAAATAATGATGATTAAACTAAATCTAAAAACTTTCCTCTACGAGGAGGTAAAAACCCTCTACAATCCCTATAGGCTTGAAAGTGATATAAAATATCATCATCAGGAATACTTGCAAATACATCTCGCTCAATATAGTACGTCGTGTTATAATTGAGCCAATCACCACCCATCTTATTCCTCAACTCGGTCTTCATAATACTCATAGCTTAGAAAGCTCTTTGCACTTATGCGGTTGCAATCGGCAAAATCAATGCCAACTCTATGAGTCCATATACCAAAGAAAAAATAGTGTGTCTACCAGTCTGAACCATCTTCACAGCAAGATTACCAAGGTCATTACAACATTCAAAATCTAGATCAGCTCTCACAACAGCAACGAACGTTTCAAGTTGGTTTCTAAGGACAAAGGAAATCTCATATATGGAGAAGTCATCATCATACAACTCAGCAAGTTCAACAAGTTTATCCTCATCAAAATTAGCAAATGAGTTCCTTGGATCAAGACAAGCAATGCATCTCAACAATTGAGTAGATCTTTCGGTAAAACGATTATTTAACTCAACAATAATTTGGTCATGCACAACATTGAATATTTCATATCTCAAGCGGTGATAGTAAGTTACCATTTGACCACCGGGCCCCTTGAACGACCTCGAGCTGGAATCCCCCGGACGTCGATGTCGATGATCAGGATCTCAAGAACTCCATCTTGAAGAGGCTTTCTCAGCTCAAGCAACTCATGAAGGCTGGTAAAGCTGCCAGCCGAATGAAGCAGTGGAGGGCATGGCTGGAGCTGGAGCCATGGATGGATTCGCTGGATGAGGGTGGTGGCTGGACCAGGCTTGAGGAGGAGGTGGCAGATATCGGCATCCCTCCTCCGTCGTTCACTGCCGGATTGCTTCAGCTGCAGAAGCAGAGGAGAGAAGGGATCGAAGCCACCAAGCGATGTCGAATCGATGCTCCTGACTCTGGGAAGAAGAAACGGAAAAGGCCAGGCCCATGTTGTAATGGTATTAGCATTGACTGGGAAGATTGTGGGATGGAGCTCCTGCTATTGCATGGCGCAAACGAGGCAGAGCTTGAACAAGGCCGGTACAGAAGATTGCTGGAGTCGCATGTCTTCAGTGCAGTCATTGGATACAGATGAAACAACAACTTGGCGGTGCACATTTCTGCAAGAGAAATTTTGCACTCTTGGCAATATTTTGTGGAGTTCAGTCAAGCTGAGCACGTGAAGAACATACTGTTTGTGGTAGGGAAATGCTAATAATACACTGTAGGCTTTCTGTTTTCTCCTAGTAGCACTAAAAAACAGAGTAATCAAACTAGCTGGCTTTTAGTTAATCTTGAGTAGGGTTTGAAACTTTTGAAGTTTATTGAATATTCAAATGAGAGGGAATAAAAGGATTTTCCCAAATATTCATTTGGATCTTATTTGCATTTTTCATTTAAAACAAATCCAACTAAAAATTAAAACCAACCGAGAGAAAGTAATATGACTCCTTCAACATAAAACGAGTTGGGAGAATGTTTTAAATATTAATTCCACATTTATTTCGAGTTGAAAATATTTTGGAAATTATTTTAGGACCCTAAATTCAATTTTAGGAACCTCCAAATAGTATTTATGAAATAATTGTATGTATTTCGTTTAATATTTGGGGTGGAAATACTTGTCCTAAGCTCTAAATATTATTTTAGATCTATTTGGATTTTTGTAGATTTTATTTTTCAAAATAGAATTGGATTGATTCAATAGTAAAAATCCAATTCAAAAGTTCAAAATACAATAGGAAGTAATTAATATTGTTTGCAGCGAATCATAGGCCTTGTTTTGTTATCCAACTAGGCCCAGCCAAATCGCGAGAGCTATATCTCGATTACAGCGAGATGGTTTCGCTCGTTGTAGGTTCACTCTGCTCCAATTTTCTTTGGGTTTTCTTTCTTATTTTCTTTTTCATTTGTTTATTCTCTCCTTTTTGTTTTATCATCGGTTTTCTTTGGTTTTTCTTTTTCATCGATATGACTTATGGTTTCTTTCGTTTACACTGGTTATCTTTGTTTTTCTCGATCTTTATTGGTGTTTTTTTTATCATTCTATGTTTATACGCTTTTCTTTGGGTTGTCTTTCTTTCTACGTTTTTCATTGATGTTTTTTGTTTTTACTCTTTCTTTTTCACCGGTTTTCTTTATTTTTCTTGCTTTCTTTCTTTTTATGTGTGTTTTCTTTATGTTTTTCCATCGGTTGTAGAACCTTTTTGATTGATTTTTTTGTTTTCTATGTCTTGTTTTCACCGGTTTTCCTTTGTTTTCTCTTTACATTCTTCATGTACATGTGAAAATAAATTGTACTTCCTCTATCCCATAATATAAGAACGTTTTTAACACTACACTTGTGTCAAAATGCTCTTATATTATGGGACGGAGGGAGTACTATATATATTAAACATTTTAAAATATACAAGTAATATTATTTTTAAATGTTTTTGATGTCTTCATTTTCATATACATCAAAATACTATACATGTTTAAAACTGTGTTAATACATGATTAGAATTTTTAAATACAATGACTAACATTGAATTAAAACATGTTAGATGTCTCCTTTTTCATAAACATTGTACATTTTTCATATACATCTGAAAAATGTATTTGCTATGCATTTAACATTTTGAAAATACATAATTATCATTTTTTTCATAATGTCACATACATCTTTTTGAAACGCATGAACATTTTTTAAATTTTACTTTCTTTTGTATGCTTTCAATAATGTTCATATACATTTGAAACATTTAATTTATATACGCTTAAATTTTTCTCAAATACTTGCCTTCTAATAATTTCAAGAAACATCTGAACATTTTTTGAAATGTCACAATTTTTTCATTAATATGCTACTAACATTTTCGAATTAAGCTAAAAAAATTACACTGATTTAACTTTTATTAAATTTACAATTTTAATTTAATATTTGTTTTATGATCTGAATATATGTATTTACATTATTTCAAAAATAACAATAAGAGAAAAAAAAACTAACAAAGAACAAAGGAGAAACGGGAGAAAAGACGAACTTACTTGGAACCTACCTGTGTCGGCTCATTCGCGAATGAGGCAGAGCTTGAACAAGGCCGGCCTCAGCTTCCTCCGCTGCCCTTACGCCAAATCGTTGGCAGAAACGCAGGCGGCCGAATCCCTCGCCAACATTTTGGCGTGCCAAAGGCGCCCAGGATTTGGCAGGGCGGACGTGGGAACAAACCAAACAGCCCCTCAATTGCCATTGTTGTTGGCACAAATCATTGATAGTTTAATTAATACAGTGCATTACCTCTTCATTTTATAGTGGCCATTCCAATGGTGATGGGAACTAAATGTTTTGGCAAGTGATTTGTAGTAGCAGAATTCACTAGAAGTTTAATTGACGCGTCACTTGCCAACTTCTTAGTGGTCATTCTGATAATATTGATTGACTATAGAATATACAACTAGGCCACCATCCAACAGTCAGACATTAGCAATTTTTCTCAGAAACTAATGGTGGAGATTGTGATTCTTTTAGCCATTAAAAAGATCTGAAGTGGGTAGAAACAAAAGGATTTGAGGTGGCTTTACAATGGTCTGAGAAGGCTTTAGATTGCTTACGGTGAAGAAGAATCCAGGACAAGAATAGCTCAGCTCTTGTACTTGCAGCTCTTTAGACCATGTTCCACCATGAAAATTAGGGTGTGAATGTACAAGTGCATAAATAATATGGATCTTTCAAGGGCAAATAATCCAACTCAACACTACTCATCGCCTTTCAAGATTCAGTGCCAAATCCCTGCAGTTCACATGCGTACCGCGAGCAAGAGAATTCTACAGCAGTTTTTTACTGAATATTTCCAGGTTTCAGGACCAACAGGAAAGCCATCAGTAGAGATTTCAGTAACATCAAGTTATTTATGAGTGGCAAGCCAAGTGTTACAATGATGTGTTGACTAAACTAATGAATCGCCGTCCGGTTTGTTGTGGACGGCTGGGCTTTCGTCGCCATCACCCATCAAATAAGGTAAGCTTGGTAACTACTCCAGGAGGCTGCCAGAGTCGTGCCAAAGTTCCCGGGGAAATTACAATTGCCCTTCTGGTCCTGACAGCAAGGACATGATGCCGAACAACAGGAATAGCACCCCGCTCGACAATTCGACCTGAAACGAGATAAGCATCGCATTAGGTAGATGTGAAGGCATTTGAGTTGTTCAGAGGGAGCACGCGAAACAGGCTTCGGACAGCGGTTCTTACCATCTTCTCGGATATCTGAGAGGCCAGGCTCTTCCCTCCCATCACGGCAGCGGTAGTGCAGAGTGCTTGAGCTCTGAGCACAATACAGGAGGGGTTTTGTCAGCAACACAGAGTGAACCATTTCTAAAGACAGTACAAAAGAAGCGGCCCTCACATGACTCCCCCGATGACAACACCAAATGGGTTTTCGTCAGCAGCCAAGCCAATCGTAGCAATCTGAGAAGCAAAAGGGTAAGGAGTATACCAGATCATCTAACAATAACATCAAAGTTGCTTTGGAAGGGGGCGAATAGAGAAGTCCCTTTGTGCAACTTACCTGGCTCTTGTCACCCCACTCACCAAAGAAAGTGATGGAAAATGCCTACAGCACACAAATGAATGGGCATGTAAATGTCAAGATGGAACCACAAGCACCATAACTGTCTGTCATTTCCATAGATCAGTAGTTGTCTAGTTGATACCTTTATAAAGATTGGCGAGAAGAACTGCATGAGAAATGGCCTTTGCTTTTTCTTTGTATCTTCAGTTGCCTAATATGTGAAGAATATTTGAGTTGCACGTCCAGGTAAACATACAAAGAAGAATTAATATGTGATGCTCCGCGAGCTCATATTAAAAACCAGCAAGGCCCAAAAGAGGTCTGGAGCATGTGCTCCGGACGCAAAGCCGCAAACAAACAAAATTCTCGTTCTTTAAAAATTCTCACGTGTTGATGACTGAGTATTTATTATGCACTAGTTTCAAGTTTAGTGCAAACTTATGGATTCTTGTGGCCTGTGCAGAAAAAACAAACTTTAACACCCGAAAAAGCTTATCTTAGCTCCTCAATCTTGTCTTTATCATCATGCAAACTACAATTGACACATTTCACACAAGATCTTCCAGATATACAGTTAATTCTAGTACCTACATGCAATATGCGAGGGAAAAAAAATTGGATCTTCTGAACTAAAGAGAGAACATAGCCCAGGTGCACAAAATACACGTCCAAAGAAAGGATAGTAACTTGTCAGAAAGAAAGAGAGTGTAGTAAAAAAGCGACTTTCCACTCACCCCTCAGTAAGCAGGTTCTCAAAACTGTGTTTCTGCCAAAATAAAAGTAATAGTCCACACAAATAACGAAAAGGGATATACATGGAGGTGGAATTTTCATTTAGTATTTTTTACCAATATTACATGAAAATCATATACTTGGTATAACTTGGGGCAAGCAACAACAATTGAATTCGCACATTAGCATTGCCAATGTATAACATTTCCCAAGATAAATGAGAATATCTGGAGACCAGAAGTCATTCTTCTGACTGTTAAAGGGGGAAAAGTGTTTTGCATTTTATCTCATGACATCTAAATTTTGAGTGTTTAAATGGAGAAGGCCACAAAAATTTGCCAACATTCTGATATAAGGAAATGATGATCTGAATGGGCATGTCACACATGCGCTGAGCCACTGACCTTTGATTTATTTTTCGATTCCCCTTTGTTACTCTTAAAGTCCGCATCCTGAAAATTTGGCAGAAGTTGGCTATAAGCTACTTGGCCTAGAGTTCAATAGGACGTAAGGTAAGAACTAAATTTGCAAACCAGCTTTGCTTCCAATTCAGCCAAATCTTCTGACTCTCTGCAATAGAAGTTAGTGAGTTAGTGAAATCGTTCACTAAAATGCCAATCACATAAAGCAAGTACATAGTTTCACTAACTAAAAAGCAAGTACATAGTTTCACTAACTAAAAAGCAAGCAATCAAGCAAGATCAATACCCTTCTTCTTTGAAGCCTTCCCACAATGACCAGATGCCGAACACAAAGAACAGCAGAGTGGTGATATGGTGAGTCCATTTACGTGATATCTGTTTGGGAAAAAAATACCGTTAACTGTGTTTTCTTGCAAGGTAACACTTTAAGCAGAAAATTTTGGCCTATCATCAGCACAACAAGACAATTGACAGAACAGGGCTGGTGGTAATAATCCACCAGGAGGTTCAGAAGAGGCCCACCATTGGTTCAGCTAATACACGTACGAGGATTGTAACAATTATCATTGCAAGATTTATGTAAAGCTGTAATCAGGAGTTCAGGACAAGGTTTATAAATGTGATTCTCCATGTTGAAATGAAAAACAAACACACTTCCACCAAGTATTAACATTGGATATTTCAAGAGCTTAGCATAATTTCAAAATAATAAATTCCTCAAAAATGGATTGCTCTTTTCTGCTTGCTTGCTTGATGTTCAGATACTAGGCACCACCACAGTGCCAAAGCGACTATTACAGAACGTAGGTAGCGTACGCTTGTGCCTTTGGATATATCAGGGTGACAAGCAACGAAAACATACCAGGTTTGGTGCAACCCAGCCTAGAGAAGCAGATAAAGCCGTCATCACCTAGAATTTTGAACTCGGTCAGTCAAGCAGAAAATAACAGGCCATTACATTATGTTAGATCATGTTTGAAAAATCTCACTGTTAATGCCGATAGACAGCCAGCGAGGACGAGCTTCCGGGGATGGCGCATGGCCAGAATCTTGCACAAGTAAATGGAAAACATGATAAGCCCGCCAAATATAAACGAAAAACACAAGCAACAGAAACAGAGCAGAGTAAAAAAAAAACGGAATCCATGTCGAAGTGGGGAATGATTATCGGCGTATCACTAAAGAGGAATATGTTTGTCCTGCTACTCCAGACCCTGTGAAACCCATCAATCATTCTGTAAACAGAAATCACTGCAGCTACGATGCTTCTAAAGGTTTACCCTGGTGGTGAAACAGTTTTCGGTGGGAAAGGACGGGGCAGCATGCATCTGACCCAAAACTAGCAAGAGTCCAACGCAAGTGGAGAACCCAACCCAGCTGGTGTGGGTAGCAGAATCGGGAAGCGCAGCGAGCAGCCCCGGAGTCAATCAAAACAAACAAAAGGACAAGAGACGCCTCTTTATGCGTGTAAACCATGTGCGTGCGGCAAGCTGAAGGTAGTAGTAGCAGTAGCAGGCTGATTCATCATCCAAGAGAACTGCCGATTTCCACTAATAGAGGAGCAGAGAACCGAGCTGGTACTAATCCTCTGCTTTTTTTTTCTCAAGTCAAGTGGAAAAAGGAGGGAGCAGATGAGATGAGCCGAGCTGCTGCTGTTAATCTCAGCTAAGATCTACTAGTTGTTGGCGAGCTGATTCCGGCTAATAATCCAGGAATTGGGTCAGCGCTTGGCCGGAAACTGGAATCTGCCGCTGCCGCCGACTGGCTCGCCCCTCCCCTGGTCCCCTGGCCCGGCCTGTGTCCGCCGGCTGTGGCAGGCATATCGTCGAACAGCCTGCTCGCGCAGGAAATTGCGGGAGTCGCCGAGAGAACTGGAACTCGTTAGCTGGTTAGTGGGGAGGGGAGGGGAGGGGAGGGGAGGTGGGGTGGGTTACCGCGGCGGCGAAGAAGGTCTTGTCGCCGACCTCGGAGAGCACGGTCATGGCCAGCGACTTGGTGAGCCCCTGCAGCAGGAAGGGTCCAAAAAAAGAGATGAGTCAATTCAACCTCCAGCTCCACCTGCGCTGCGCACCGAGAGAGACGAGAGAGCGAGGGAGGGAGCTGACCCCGAGCAGAGACGGCGACATGGCGGCGGCGGAGGCGGACGGGGGGCGCCGATTCCGATCTCGGGGGGTGAGGAGAGGGAGGATGTGCGCGTGCGGCGTGGGCTCGGGAGGGACGGAGGCAGTGATAAAAAGAGGCGGACGGGGTCTGCTTTCGTGCGCGGCTGGCTGGGCTGCGGCGTCAACTCACGGTTGGCTCCCTCTCTCAAAACAAATGGAAAATAAAAACGGATGGTTGGCATATGGCGGGCGCATTTGTGCTCGCACAAAATGCTTATGCCGAGCTCATCCATCTCCTTTCTTTTCTTTTTCTCCGGGGTTCATTCCATTTTATTTTATACGTGAAAACTTTTGATATATTCATCATCAATCACGGCAGTACAACGAGCACGGGAGATAATAAAAATCACATCCAGATCTGTGGAGCACCTACCGTCGGCTACGAGCACGAAAGCGCGTCGAAGGCGCGCCGCCGTCATCGCCCCTTCCTCGCCGGGGCCGGGCAAGACTTGTTGTAGTAAGCAGTAGCAAAGTCGTGGTACTAAGAAGACCTCATAGGACCACTGCACCGGAACAATAATCGCCACTGCCAATGAAGGAGTATAGATCAGAAGGATCCCAACCTGAAGACACACTGACGTAGACGAGGCAAATTTAACAAATTTGACCTATAGACGAAATTAAATCACAGAATGAATTGTCCGTGAAACTATTTCACGCGGCTGACCCGTGGCGCCTAGCTCACAGGCGCTGCACTAGTGCAACGCCTAGGAGAGTGTGGCGCCTAGCTCTCAGGCGCTGCACACGACTTAGTAATTTTCTGATCACACGTGTGCTACGCTGGCCGTGTAGCGCCTATCTGTGAGGCGTTGCACAGTGTAGTATGGCCGCTTTGTGTCGGACGTCACACAAAAAAGTCAGCCGCGTGAAATAGTTTCACAGATAGTTCATTCTATGATTTGATTCCGTCTATAGGTCAAATTTGTTAAATTTGCCCGTAGACGAATGAAACTGGATCCGAGCAGATCCACTAAAGACAACCACCGACCGAATTCTACGGGATCCGCCGGGTGCACACCTTGACACGCCCTTCAACGATGTCGGACGCGCCACCGACATGTGGGGCTAGACAGAGAACTTTATTTCATTTTTTAACCAGCCGCCGCCGTCGTCTCGTCTTCTTGAACAGGACACAAGACCTTACCAAAATTCAAAGAAACATAAAAAACCAAAAACCCTTCAGCCAGCAAGAGTTGAGATCCACCGCGCACTCATGACCCGCAAACTACAGGAGACAGATTAGATCGACGACGGAAGGCATAAACTCTAGCCGCCTCTTCGCTTGGAGTTGGAGGAGAGGCGAAGGGGCAAGTCGGGCGGGAGTTATTTTATTATTTCAGTTCCATATATACGCTCCCGGCCATATGGACCGTTTCTCTCCCCCCAACAACAGCATCTGTGCTCCTGCCTTCCGGGTTTTTTCTACTCTCTCACGTTAATGATTGAGATCTAAGCTAACTTCCTAGCTAGGGTGGCAAACAGAAAAGAAAAAACGTAATATGATAGAGACGAAAGCATCCAAAACACAAGATCTTAGAGCATCTACGGCAGCATATAACAAATATGATCCCTCAAACACCTGACCAGATACTTCTCAAATTAACATAAGTGCATCCGGACATCTCATAGTAGATTCTCAAATTCATACAAAAGCATGCAAACTAAAAAAAACTGCGTACTACGTAGATGATCTAGCTACTCCTCGTCGGAGATGTCGACGATCTCCGTGACTGGCTCTAGATACATGGGCGGCAGCTGCAGCTCCGGCTGCTCTGCTCCGGCCTCCTCCTACTCCTCTATCTCCGTATCGAGTTCCGCGAAGAGCGCGTCGGACGCCGCCTACTCCTGTCGGAGGAACCGCCAGTTGGCCTCAACATAGGCCTCATCCTGGATGGACTCCAAGACGGTCTACTGCTCCGCCATCTCCGCGGCTTGGGTGGCGGCGAACTCCGCCTCCACCTCCGCCATGTTGAACCCCGGAGCAGGCTGCTCCGCCTCCTTCTCCTCCGGATCCGCCACCTTCATCGGCTCCCGTAGCTGCTCTCCCTCCTCCTTCTCCAGCTACTCCTCCTCCTCGGGCTGCTGCTCCTCCTCCTCCTCCTCCTCCTCTTCCGGCTCCGGCCAGTCCGGAGGCAGCCTGACAACGATTCGGGCGACGCGCCTCGCCTAGATCTCCTCCACGATCTGCCTCTGGTGTTTCGGCGTCAGCATGGCGTAGAAGTGGGGGATGGCGCATGTTCTGCTTTGGTGCGCGGCTGGGCTGCGGCGTCAACTCATGGTTGGCTCCCTCTTTCAAACAAAAGGAAAATAAAACTCATGGTTGGTATGCATATGGCGCGCACATTTGTGCTCGCACGGAATGCTTATGCCAAGCTCATCCATCTCCTTTCTTTCTTTTCTCGGGGTTCATTTTATTTTATTCAAAAAAACCGATTTATTCAACATCAATCATGGTAGTACAACGAACACCGAAAATAAAAAAAAAACTACACATCAGATCTGTAGACCACCTAGCGATGACTACGAGCATTGAATCGAGCCAAAAGTGCGCCCCTCCCTCGCCAGAGCCGGGCAAAACTTGTTGTTGTGGACAGTTGAAAACTCAACGTGCTAAGCCTCATAGCACCAAGCGCAAAGCCGTCGTGCTAAGGCCTCATAGCGCCAAGCGCAGCGGAACTGCAATTGTCGCCGATGAAGAGAAACATACATCAAAAGGATCCCAACCGAAGACACACTACCGTAGACGAATGAAACCGGATCCGAGCGGATCCACCAAAGACGACCACCCACCAAGTTATGCGAAATCCGCCGAAGACACACCTTGACACACGCCTTCTGACGACGTTAGACGCACCACCAGCACGAGGGTTAGACAAGAAGAACCTTGTTCCAACTTCAAGAAGCCGCCAACTACTCGTCTTCTTGAATAGGACACATAAAAGAAGAAAAACCTCCCGCCGCCAAGGGCGGGAATCCACTGCACGCCCATGGCCCTGAGCCTACAGAGACAATATAGATTGGTGGCGAAAGGCATAAACTCTAGCCGCCTGTTCGCCTGGAGGAGAGGCGAAGGGGCAAGTCTCACGTTAACGATTGAGATCTACTCCGCTAGCTCGCTAGGGTGGGGGCAAAAGAAAAGAGAAAAAACGTAGTAATAATATGATAGGGCACGAAAGCATCCAAAACACACAGATCGCGCAAGGCTGCACATGCATCTATTCCCCATCTGCCCCGTACGTCCAAAGAAATGCTTTTGAATCGGATTCCCCAGGCCACAACCACAAGATGGGACGGCTTGTTCTTCTTCCGCGCAAGGATGCGGGTCTGTTTTAGATTGTGCTGCTCGGAACAGGGTTCGGTGGAGAGCGACCGGGCCAAAAAATACTGTGCTACGAGCAAAAGATCACGGCGCTGCCCATATACGTGGTCGTATCTGTCATTGTCACACTTCATAAGATAATACAGTACAATATGATGGATAGAGCAAAGACATTTGCCAGGAATGTGGTGGATGCAGATGACGCAGCGCAATACGTGCATGCCATCGTGACAAAAGGTTAATAAATAATGTCACGGCTTTTTTACCATTGTTATGACGAGTATGCCAGCTCAGATGGCATACACATGACGCACATCAATGCGTGTATTATGTCATATAAATAAAATAAACAGAGCAAGGGTTGATAATGCCATACTTCCATCATCGACGTCGGATGCGCCAGTTGAGATTATAATACCGATGACAATGACGATGACGATGACAACGTGCCCTGAAAAAACAAATTCGATGACGCCGTGCAGTGTGGGACTTCGATTGCTTGTTGTCTTGCGGTTATCGGTTTATATGAATCAAAGCCAATCCATGATGCACACACGTTACAGAAAGGCCAGAACGGAATTTGCATTTTTTAAGTTTATTGATGAAGTGGACAGGAAGTTTTGACAGAGAACACCACACACTACACCATTTGTCGTTGTTGCGCCAAGACGATTTTGGACTTGTATTTTGTTATTATCTCACGATAGTGGAACCCGATCCCAATGGAGTCGTATGGAAAACAAATATGATTCAAGTGAAGCAATCTCCGCGGTCATCTGTGTTTGAACCCGGATTCGTCGGTACTCGATGGACAGTAAATTGAAAAAGGGTAAACAAATTCTAAAACTCTTTTGCATCGAAGATGCTCAAGTGGACAGAAGAGTGCAAATTTTCGCGGTGTTTGGACATTCGAGGACATCTAGGCTTGCTTTTTCTTTTCTCTTTTTGAAGTTCCTTTCATGGCCAATTTTTTTTTCTATCACCACGTCCTCAAATGTCCAAATACCATGAATGTTTGCACCCACATAACGCATTCGACCATCTTACGTGCCAATTTTTTTTTCAATTTGTTGTTCATGCACAGGTGTAGATGCACCTAGGCAACGAATCGCCGCACTCCAATCTCTGCCATTACTTTGTGAGAGTTGCTAAACACACTTCAAAATTCTCAAACAACGATGGAAAAGTGATCGAACCACAACATCTCAAAGTAAGCCTCCTAAATAATATTACTGTTTCATAATATTGACCTATCTGATTCAAGCCCACATAACTAAACAAAACATTACTTAGTTCCGATGGGTTGTTCCATGAGAATCTGAACACGCCCGGGGTTATGATATAGTAAATTATGGCAAAATTATTATTTTTAACTCGCAATAACAAACTATACTCGACCAAATAGTATATATTTTCCAGAACCTGCACGAAGGGAAGAAGATCATGGGCAATATGACTAACCCCACACCCGTTAATCCATGTGTGTTGATAGAATGCAATTTCCGGTCTTTTCGGTTTGTTCGGTTCAAAGACCAAAATCGGAGAAAGTGAAGCTACAATGTCCCACAAGTCAGTAGGACAAATTTGCTTTAACTTGAGGAGATAGTCAACACAACAAGAAGGCTGGATTAGGAAGCTAGAACCAAATACCAACATCAGCATATGTGCAATGCAAAAGCGAAAAAGATGCACTGCTGTTTCGTAGCAGTGAAGCCGATATTTTGTTGCAAGTTTGTCTATTGCCTCCATGTCCAGCTTTTCCATTATTCGTGGTCGTTGACATTTTATCCCATGTATGGAATCATAGAAGGGTGGAGCTGAAAAATATTTTAAAAAACCTGTGGCGCATCCGGTTAGTTGGTATAGTGCCAGCTCGTTTGTTTGTTAAAACTGAGCTGCTTGCTTGGTTGACAATGTGCAAGCTGCCGTTTTCTTGCCTGCCTGCTGGTGGATATCCGCAGGCAGCTCCACACACACATCGTCTTATGTCAGCTTCAGCGCATCTCGTCGACCATTTCTAACCCCAGACGCAGTAGCTTTTAATTTACTTCTACATTTTTTTGCGGGGTAATTTACCTCTACATTACTACACCCTCTGTTCACGAGTACAAAATGTTTCTCTGAATCGGATGTATGTAAACAGGCATGTTTTAATGTGTTTGTTCACTCATTTTAGCTCATAGATAGATCATATTGAAATATTCAGAACACCTTATATTTGTGTCTGGAGGGTATACTAGGGATAGGGAGTATACAACATAAGTTCTTTTCTTTTTAGATTTGAAGTATAATATTTTTTAGGGGTATTTGAGTATACTGCCTTTTTTTTAGTTTTGAGTATACTGCTTAAGTTTCTTTTTTGAGACAAGAGTATACTACTTAAGTTTTTTTTTAGACAAGAGTAATACTACTTAAGTAGTCCATTCGCAACGTGCTCCTTCTTGTGACGATGTAGCCCGCTGGAGTAAGCCGGCCTTCCCGGCCCATTAGCATGACCCGGCGCCTCCTGTTCAGCGCTCTATGCGCCAGTTTGGCATAGTGGCGCTAACGTGAAGGTCATATCGGCCGGCCAGTTTAGCACAAACCGATCGCTGGCTTGATCGCTTGACAAAAAAAATCACTCGCTTGTTGGATTCTCGCGGGATCAGTTCACCATTGGAACCGTTCCCTAAACAGAAATCTATTGGACCTTTCACCGTCACAATTGACTGCATTGACTTTTCAAAATTTGAAAAAACTGCAGATGTGACAGAAGTTCGCGAATTTTGGAAAAAAAATCATCGGTTTTGAAAAAGCACCAATTTTATAAAAACATTAGTCTATTCCGAAAAACATTCATTGATTTTCAAAAAAAATCATCAATTTTGACAAAGGTTTCATCGATTTTGAAAAAGAGTTCATCGAATTAGAAAAATGTCCACCAATTTTCAAAGCAGTTCATTTGAAAAAAGTTCATCAAATATTTTTTAAAAGTTCATCGACTTCAAAAAAAAATCATCGGTTTTGAAAAAATTTAATCAATTTTTTGAAAAGTTCATTGAGTTTGAAAAAAATTCGTTGATTTTGGAAAACAGTTCATAAAATTCGAAAAAGTTCATGTATTTTGAAAAGGTAATTTTAAACAATCATGAATTTGAAGAAACTTTGGAATCACAGAAAAGAACACACAAAAAAGGAAAAGGAATAAAAAATCATAGAAAAATGACCAAAACATAACAAAAAACTAACATCACATTTCTACAAGAAGAGAAAATGAAGGAGCTGTGAACAAGAAGGTATGATCTTAGTGGTTATTGCAGCCAGGTCTAAATGCCGAGGGCTTGAGTTCGGTTTTCCCTCAAGGCAGTCGTATCTTTTAAAGCTTAGAAAGAAGAAAATAGAAGTTAAATGGGTTGATCCAATGACTGCGGGGGAGGGGGTATGCGGAAGTACTATAACGGGCGCCTTATGCGCCAAATAGGGTTTGCCCCTCTCTATATGGGATTCCCTATATAACGCCTGTGTGTCAAGATGCTGGCTTTTGGCACAGGGGCGTCACGCCATGGGCCGGCCCACCAGCACGTCACTTAAACAAATCACTTACTGTAGTGACCTCCACCATAGCAGCACTATACTGTAGCGACCAATTTTCCCCTAGTATTTAAATACAATTTTTATATTAAAGCGGGACATTTTTAAATTTTCTTTTAAAATTTTCATGACATTTAGGAAAAATATTTTGTGTCATTCAAAAAAATGGTCATCACATTTAAAACCAATATTCAAACGTTCCAAAAATGTGCTTGTGACATTTTAAAATATTGTTTATATAGTGTAAAAAATGTTTGCGTAGTTTGAAACAATGTTTCATAGCATTAAAAGGATGTTAAACGTGAGTTCAAAAAACACATACTCCCTCCGTCCGGAATTACTTGTCGCTCAAATGAATGCACCTAGCTCAAATTCAGCCTGAATTTGAGAATTGTGTAACACATATTAATTTTTTTAAACATGCCAAAAATGGTCATTATGTATTTGAAAAATGTTCAACGTGCATTAGTAAATGTTTCATATTTTTAGAATAATATACAATGTGTACTAAAAGAAGTATACATTATTTGCAAACAAGGAAAAAATAAAAATACGATAAAAAGGAACCGGAAGAAAATTAGAAAATAAACACAAAAACCTGGACGGAAACTACCAACCGAACCGGCCATAGAAGCTTTGCTTTTTTTTAGGGGAAAGCCACTTTATTACTGAAATTCCACAAATGGTGGGATACAAAGTTGGTCATGAGGCTGGCCAAGCCACACATGACGACCCACAGATAACAAAGTTGAAACCTGTTGGAAATATGCCCTAGAGGCAATAATAAAATGGTTATTATTGTATTTCCTTGTTCATGATAATTGTCTATTATTCATGCTATAATTGTATTGACGAGAAACCGCAATACATGTGTGAATACATAGGCCACAACATGTCCCTAGTGAGCCTCTAGTTGACTAGCTCGTTGATCAACAGATGGTCATGGTTTCCTGATCATGGACATTGGATGTCATTTATAACGGGATCACATTATTAGGAGAATGATGTGATGGACTAGACCCAATCCTAAGCATAGCACAAGATCGTGTAGTTCGTTTGCTAAAGCTTTTCTAATGTCAAGTATCATTTCCTTAGACCATGAGATTGTGTAACTCCCTGATAACGTAGGAGTACTTTGGATGTACCAAACGTCACAACAAAACTGGGTGGCTATAAAGGTGCACTACAGGTATCTCCGAAAGTGTCTGTTGGGTTGGCACGAATCGAGACTGGGATTTGTCACTCCGTATGACGGAGAGGTATCTCTGGGCCCACTCGGTAATGCATCATCATAATGAGCTCAATGTGACTAAGTAGTTAGTCACGGGATCATGCATTACAGAACGAGTAAAGTGACTTGTCGGTAATGAGATTGAACGAGGTATTGGGATACCAACGATCGAATCTCGGGCAAGTAACATACCGATTGACAAAGGGAATTGCATACGGGATTGCTTGAATCCTTGACATCGTGGTTCATCCGATGAGATCATCGTGGAACATGTGGGAGCCAACATGGGTATCCAGATCCCGCTGTTGGTTACTGACCGGAGAACGTCTCGGTCATGTCGGCATGGTTCCCGAACCCATAGGGTCTACACACTTAAGGTTCAGTGACGCTAGAGTTGTTATGGGAAATAGTATGTGGTTACCGAAGGTTGTTTAGAGTCCCGGATGAGATCCCGGACATGACGAGGAGCTCTGGAATGGTCCGGAGGTGAAGATCGGTATATTGTACGAAGGGTATTGGACTCCGAAATTGTTTCGGGGGTACCAGGTGATGACCAGCATGTCCGAAAGGGGTTTCGGAGGCCCCGGCAAGCGTTGGGGGCCTTATGGGCCAAGGGGAGAGGGCACATCAGCCCACTAAGGGGCTGAGCGCCCCTCCCACCCCATCTCACGTAACCAGGAGAGGTGGGGGCGCCACCCCTAGGGCAGCCGCCCCTCCCGGCTTGGGGGGCAAGTTTCCTAGGGGGTGGGGGCGCCCAAACCCATCTAGGGTTTTCCCTGTGGCCGCCGCCCCTCCCCTAGGGAACCCTAGGGTGCCTCCCGCTCCTCCCTTCCCCCTATATATAGTGAGGGAGAGAGAGGGCAGCCACACCCTTCCCCTGGCACAGCCTCTCCCTCCTCCAACACCTCCTCCTCCTCCGTAGTGCTTGGTGAAGCCTTGCCGGAGAACCACGAGCTCCATCACCACATTGCCGTTGTGCTATCGGAGTTTTTCCCTCAACTTCTCCTCTCCCCTTGCTGGATCAAGAAGGAGGAGACATCCCCGGGCTGTACGTGTGTTGAACACGGAGGCACCGTTGTTCGGTGCTTAGATGGGATTCGGCCGCGATCTAAATCGCTTCGTGAATGACTCCACCGACCGCGTTCTTGTAACACTTCCGCTTAGCGATCTTCAAGGGTATGAAGATGCACTCCCTCTCTCTCTCGTTGCTAGTATCTCCATAGATTGATCTTGGTGATGCGTAGAAAAATTTGAATTTCTGCTACATTCCCCAACAGTGGCATCATGAGCTAGGTCTATTGCGTAGATTCTATGCACGAGTAGAACACAAGTTGTTGTGGGTGTTGATTTTGTTCAATATGCTTACCGTTACTACTCATATCTTGTTTTGGCGGTATTGTGGGATGAAGCGGCCCGGACCGACCTTACACGTACACTTACGTGAGACAGGTTCCACCGACTGACATGCACTTGTTGCATAAGGTGGCTAGCGGGTGCCAGTCTCTCCCACTTTAGTCGGATCGGATTCGATGAAAAGGGTCCTTATGAAGGGTAAATAGCAATTGGCATATCACATTGTGGTTTTGGCGTAGGAAAGAAACATTCTTGCTAGAAACCTACAGCAACCACGTAAAACATGCAACAACAATTAGAGGACGTCTAACTTGTTTTTGCAGCATATGACGTGTGATGTGATATGGCCAAGAAGGATGTGATGAATGAAATATATGTGATGTATGAGATTGATCATATTCTTGTAATAGGAATCACGACTTGCATGTCGATGAGTATGACAACCGACAGGAGCCATAGGAGTTGTCTTTATTTATTGTATGACCTGCGTGTCACTGAACAACGTCATGTAATTACTTTACTTCATTGCTAAACCGTTAGCCATAGTAGTAGAAGTAATAAGTTGGTGAGACAACTTCATGGAGACACGATGATGGAGATCATGATGATGGAGATCATGGTGTCATGCCGGTGACGATGATGATCATGGAGCCCCGAAGATGGAGATCAAAAGGAGCAAAATGATATTGGCCATATCATGTCACTATTTGATTGCATGTGATGTTTATCATGTTTATGCATCTTATTTGCTTAGAACAACGATAGTAAATAAGATGATCCCTCATTAAAATTTCAAGAAAGTGTTCCCCCTAATAGTGCACCGTTGCGAAAGTTCGTTGTTTCGAAGCACCATGTGATGATCGGGTGTGATAGATTCTAGCGTTCACATACAATGGTTGTAAGCCAGATTTACACACGCGAAACACTTAGGTTGACTTGACGAGCCTAGCATGTACAGACATGGCCTCGGAACACAAGAGACCGAAAGGTTGACCATGAGTCGTATAGTAGATACGATCAACATGAAGATGTTCACCGAAGATGACTCGTCCGTCTCACATGATGATCGAACACGGCCTAGTTGACTTGGATCATGTATCACTTAAGATGACTAGAGGGATGTCTATCTGAGTGGGAGTTCATCAAATAATGTGATTAGATGAACTTAATTATCATGAACATAGTCAAAAGGTCTTTGCAAATTATGTCGTAAGCTCGCGTTTTAGTTCTACTGTTTAGATATGTTCCTAGAAAAAATATAGTTGAAAGTTGATAGTAGCAATTATGCAGACTGGGTCCGTAAACTGAGGCTTGTCCTCATTGCTGCGCAGAAGGCTTATGTCCTTAATGCACCGCTCGGTGTGCTGAACGTCGTCTGTGGATGTTGCGAACATCTGACATACACGTTTTGATGACTACATGATAGTTCAGTAATGTTAAACGGTTTAGAATTGTGGCGCCGAAGACGTTTTTGAAACGTCGCGGAACATATGAGATGTTCCAAGGGCTGAAATTGGGATTTTAGGATCGTGCCCCCGTCAAGAGGTATGAGACCTCCGACGAGTTTCTTAGCCTGGAAACTAAGGGAGAAAAGTTCAATTGTTGAGCATGTGCTCAGATTGTCTGAGTACTACAATCACTTGAATTGAGTGGGAGTAAATCTTCAGATGAGATAGTGATGGTTCTCCATAGTCACTGCCACCAAGCTATTAGAGCTTCGTGATGAACTATAACATATCAGGGATAGACATGATGATTCTTGAGCAATTCGCGATGTTTGACACCGCGAAAGTAGAAATCAAGTAGGAGCATCAATTGTTGATGGTTGGTGAAACCAGTAGTTTGAAGAAGGGCAAGGGCAAGAAGGGATGCTTCATGAAATGGCAAATCAGTTGCTGCTCTAGTGAAGAAACGCAAGGTCGAACCCAAACCCGAGACTAAGTGCTTCTGTAATGAGGGGAACATCACTGAAGCAGAACTACCCTAGATACTTGGTAGATGAGAAGGCTGGCAAGGTCGACAGGAGTATATTGGATATACATTATATTGATGTGTACTTTACTAGTACTCCTAGTAGCACCATGGTAATAGATACCGGTTCAGTTGCTAAGTGTTAGCAACTCAAAATAAAAGGCTACGGAATAAACGGAGACTAGCTAAAGGCGAGGTGACGATATGTGTTGGAAGTATTTCCAAGGTTGATGTGATCAAACATCGCATGCTCCCTCTGCCATCGGGATCGGTGTTAAACCTAAATAATTGTTATTTGGTGTTTTGCATTGAGCATAGACATGATTGGATTATGTCTATCGCAATACGGTTATTCATTTAAGGAGAATAATGGTTACTCTGTTTATTTGAATAATACCTTCAATGGTCTTGCACCTAAAATGAATGGTTTATTGAATCTCGATCGTAGTGATACACATGTTCATGCCAAAAAATATATAAGATAGTAATGATAGTACCACCTACTTGTGGCACTGCCATTTGAGTCATATTGGTATAAAACACATGAAGAAGCTCCATGTTGATGGATCTTTTGGACTCACTCGTTTTTGAAAAGTTTGAGACATGCGAACCATGTCTATTAGTATGCACGCATGAAGAAACTCCATGCAGATGGATCATTTGGACTCACTTGATTTCGAATCACTTGAGACATGCAAATCATACCACATGGGCAAGATGACTGGAAAGCCTCGTTTTCAATAAGATGGAACAAGAAAGCAACTTGTTGGAAGTAATACATTTTGATGTATGCAGTCCAATGAGTGCTGAGGCACGCAGTGGATATCGTTATGTTCTTACTTCACAGATGATTTGAGTAGATGCTGAGTATATTTACTTGATGAAACACAAGTCTGAATTATTGAAAGGTTCAAGTAATTTCAGAGTGAAGTTGAAGATCTTCGTGATAAGAGGATAAAATGTCTATGATATGATCATAGAGATGAGTATCTGAGTTATGAGTTTGGTATACAATTAAGACATTGTGGAATTGTTTCACAACTAATACCGCCTGGAACACCATAGTGTGATGGTGTGTCCGAACATCATAGCTGCACCCTATTGGATATGGTGCATACTATGATGTCTCTTATCGAATTACCACTATCGTTTATGGGTTAGGCATTAGAGACAACCCCATTCACTTCAAATAGGGCACCATGTAATTCCGTTGAGATGACAACGTATGAACTATGGTTTAGAGAAACCTAAGTTGTCGTTTCTTAAAAGTTTGGGGCTGCGATGCTTATGTGAAAAAGTTCCATCCTAGTAAGCTCGAACCCAAAACGGATAAATGCATCTTCATAGGTCACCCAAAATAGTTGGGTATACCTCCTATTTCAGATCTGGAAGAAAAAGTGATTGTTTCTTAAACGGGTCATTTCTCGAGGAAAAGTTTCTCTCGAAAGAATTGAGTGGGAGGATGGTGGAGACTTGATAAGGTTATTGAACCATAACTTCAACCAGTGTGTAGCAAGGCACATGAAGTTGTTCCTGTGGAACCTACACCAATTGAAGTGGAAGTTGATGATAGTGATCATGAAACTTCGGATCAAGTCACTTCCAAACCTCGTAGGATGACAAGGACATGTACTGTTTCAGAGTGGTACGGTAATCCTGTCTTGGAGGTCATGTTGCTAGACAACGATGAACCTACGAGCTATGGAGAAGCGATGGTGGGCCCGGATTCCAACAAATGGCTCGAGGCCATAAAATCCGAGAGAGGATCCATGTATGAAAACAAAGTGTAGACTTTGGAAGAACTACTTGATGATCGTAAGGCTGTTGGGTACAGATGGATTTTAAAAGGAAGACGGACAATGATGGTAAGCATCACCATTAAGAAAGCTCGACTTGTCATTAAGATGTTTTCCGACAAGTTCAAGGAGTTGACTACGATGAGACTTTCTCACTCGTAGCGATGCTAAGAGTCTGTTGGAATTATATTAGCAATTACTGCATGATTTATGAAATCTTGCAGATAGGATGTCAAAACATTATTTCCTCGACGATATTCTTGAGGAAAGGTTGTATGTGATACAACCAGAAGGTTTTGTCAATCCTGAAAGATGCTAACAAGTATGCAAAGCTCCAGCAATCCTTCTACGGACTGGAGTAAGCATCTCGGAGTTGGAATATACGCTTTGATGAGATGATCAAAGATTTTGGGTTTATACAATGTTTATGAGAAACTTGTATTTCCAAAGAAGTGAGTGGGAGCACTATAGAATTTCTGATGAGTATATGTTATTGACATATTGTTGATCAGAAATGATGTAGATTTCTGGACAACATATAGGTTATTTGAAAAGTGTTTTTCAATGGAAAAATTGGATTAAGCTACTTGAACATTGAGCATCAAGATCTATAAAGGTAGATCAAAAACGCTTAATAATACTTTCAAATAAATACATACCATGACAAAATTTTGAAGGAGTTCAAAATAGATCGGCAAAGAAGGAGTTCTTGGCTGTGTTATAAGGTATGAGTATTGAGAAAGACTCAAGACCTGACCACGGCAGAAAAGAGAGAAAGGACGAAGGTCGTCCCCTATGCTTTAGATGTAGGCTGTATAGTATGCTATGCTGTCTACCGCACCTGAAGTGTGCATTGCCATGAGTTAGTCAAGGGGTACAAGTGTGATCCAGGAATGGATCACAGGACATCGATCAAGGTTATCCTTAGTAACTAGTGGACTAAGGAATTTTCTCGATTATGGAGGTGGTAAAAGAGTTCGTCGTAAAGGGTTACGCTGATGCAAACTTTGACACTAATCTGGATTATTCTGAGTAGTAAACCGGATTCGTATAGTAGAACAGTTATTTGGAATAGCTCCAAATAGAGCGTGGTAGCTGCATCTAGGAGATGACATAGAGATTTGCAAAGCACACACGGATCTGAAAGGTTCAGATCCATTGACTAATAACCTCTCTCACAAGCGATATATGATCAAACCCCATGGGTGTTGATTCATTACAATCACATAGTGATGTGAACTAGATTATTAACTCTAGTGCAAGTGGGAGACTGTTGGAAATATGCCCTAGATGCAATAATAAAATGGTTATTATTGTATTTCCTTGTTCATGATAATTATCTATTATTCATGCTATAATTGTATTGACCGGAAACCGCAATACATGTGTGAATACATAGACCACAATATGTCCCTAGTGAGCCTCTAGTTGACAAGCTCGTTGATCAACAGATGGTCATGGTTTCCTGACCATGGACATTGGATGTCATTGATAACGGGATCACATCATTAGGAGAATGATGTAATGGACTAGACCCAATCCTAAGCATAGCACAAGATCGTGTAGTTCGTTTGCTAAAGCTTTTCTAATGTGAAGTATCATTTCCTTAGACCATGAGATTGTGTAACTCCCTGATACCGTAGGAGTACTTTGGGTGTACCAAATGTCACAGCGTAACTGGGTGGCTATAAAGATTCACTACAGGTACCTCCGAAAGTGTCTGTTGGGTTGGCACGAATCGAGACTGGGATTTGTCACTCCGTATGACGGAGAGGTATCTCTGGGCCCACTCGGTAATGCATCATCCTAATGAGCTCAATGTGACTAAGTAGTTAGTCACGGGATCATGCATTACGGAACGAGTAAAGTGACTTGCCGGTAATGAGATTGAACGAGGTATTGGGATACCGATGATCGAATCTCGGGCAAGTAACATACTGATTGACAAAGGGAATTGCATACGGGATTGCTTGAATCCTTGACATCGTGGTTCATCCGATGAGATCATAATGGAACATGTGAGAGCCAACATGGGTATCCAGATCCCGCTGTTGGTTATTGACCGGAGAACGTCTCGGTCATGTCGGCATGGTTCCCGAACCCGTAGGGTCTACACACTTAAGGTTCGGTGACGCTAGAGTTGTTATGGGAAATAGTATGTGGTTATCGAAGGTTGTTCGGAGTCCCGGATGAGATCCCGGACATGAGCGGAGCTCCGGAATGGTCCGGAGGTGAAGATCGGTATATTGTACGAAGGGTATTGGACTCCGGAATTGTTTCGGGGGTACCAGGTGATGACCAGCGTGTCCGAAAGGGGTTTCGGAGGCCCCGGCAAGCGTTGGGGGCCTTATGGGCCAAGGGGATAGGGCACATCAGCCCACTCAGGGGCTGAGCGCCCCTCCCACCCCATCTCACGTAACCAGGAGAGGTGGGGGCGCCACCCCTAGGGTGTTGGGGAACGTAGCAGAAATTCAAAATTTTCCTACGAGTCACCAAGATCTATCTATGGAGAGACTAGCAACGAGAGGGGAGTGCATCTACATACCCTTGTAGATCGCTAAGCGGAAGCATTCAAGAGAACGGGTTGAGGGAGTCGTACTCGTCATGATCCAAATCACCGGAGATCCTAGTGCCGAACGGACGGCACCTCCGCGTTCAACACACGTGCAGCCCGGTGATGTCTCCCATGCCTTGATCCAGCAAGGAGAGAGGGAGAGGTTGGGGAAGACTCCGTCCAGCAGCAGCACAACGGCGTGGTGGTGGTGGAGGAGCGTGGCACTCTAGCAGGGCTTCGCCAAGCACCGCAAGAGACAAGGAGGGAGAGAGGTAGGGCTGCGCCAAGAAGAGAATAACTCGTATGTTTGCAGCCCCCAATACCTCAAGTATCTATATGGGAAGGGGAAGGGCTGCGCCCCCATCTAGGGTTCCCTCCCTAGGGGTGGCGGCAGCCCCAAAACCTATCTAGGGTGCGGCCAAAGGGGGGAGAGGGGGAAACTTGCCCCCCCAAGCAAGGTGGAGGCGCCCCCTCCCCAAACCCTAGGCGCCTTGGGCCCTGGTGGGGGGCGCACCAGCCCACCCGGGGCTGGTCCCCTCCCACACTTGGCCCATGCAGCCCTCTGGGGCCAGTGGCCCCACCTGGTGGACCCCCGGGACCCTCCCGGTGGTCCCGATACGTCACCGATAGCACCCAAAAATTTTCCGATGACCAAAACAGGACTTCCCGTATATAAATCTTTACCTCCGGATCATTCTAGAACTCCTCGTGACGTCCGGGATCTCATCCATACTCCGAAAAACATTCGGTAACCACGTATATCTATTCCCTATAACCCTAGCGTCATCGAACCTTAAGTGTGTAGACCCTACGGGTTCGGGAACCATGCAGACATGACCGAGACGTTCTCCGGTCAATAACCAACAGCGGGATCTGGATACCCATGTTGGCTCCCACATGTTCCACGATGATCTCATCGGATGAACCACGATGTCGAGGATTCCATCAATCCCGTATTCAATTCCCTTTGTCTAGCGGTATAGTACTTGCCCGAGATTCGATCGTCGGTATGTCGATACCTTGTTCAATCTCGTTATCGGCAAGTCTCTTTACTCGTTCCGTAACACATCATCCCGTGATCAACCCCTTGGTCACATTGTGCACATTATGATGATGTCCTACTGAGTGGGCCCAGAGATACCTCTCCGTCACACGGAGTGACAAATCCCAGTCTCGATTCGTGCCAACCCAACAGACACTTTCGAAGATACCCATAGTGCACCTTTATAGCCACCAAGTTATGTTGTGACGTTTGGTACACCCAAAGCATTCCTACGGTATCCGGGAGTTGCACAATCTCATGGTCTAAGGAAATGATACTTGACATTAGAAAAGCTTTAGCATACGAACTACACGATCTTTGTGCTAGGCTTAGGATTGGGTCTTGTCCATCACATCATTCTCCTAATGATGTGATCCTGTTATCAACGACATCCAATGTCCATGGTCAGGAAACCGTAACCATCTATTGATCAACGAGCTAGTCAACTAGAGGCTTACTAGGGACATGGTGTTGTCTATGTACCCACACATGTATCTGAGTTTCCTATCAATACAATTATAGCATGGATAATAAACGATTATCATGAACAAGGAAATATAATAATAATAACTAATTTATTATTGCCTCTAGGGCATATTTCCAACAGTCTCCCACTTGCACTAGAGTCAATAATCTAGTTCACATCGCCATGTGATCAACACTCACAGGTCACATAGCCATGTGACCAACATCCAAAGAGTTTACTAGTGTCACTAAACTAGTTCACATCATCATGTGATTAAGACTCAATGAGTTTTGGGGTTTGATCATGTTTTGCTTGTGAGAGAGGCTTTTAGTCAACGGGTCTGTAACATTCAGATCCGTATGTACTTCACAAATCTCTAGGTCATATTGTAAATGCTGCTTCCACACTCCACTTGGAGCTATTCCAAATGGTTGCTCCACTATACGTATCCGGTTTGCTACTCAGAGTCATTCGGATAGGTGTTAAAGCTTGCATCGACGTAACCCTTTACGCCGAACTCTTTATCACCTCCGTAATCGAGAAACATGTCCTTATTTAGTGCAAGGACAATTTTGACCGCTGTCTAATGATCCATCCCTGGATCATTCTTGTACCCCTTGACTGACTCATGACAAGGCACACTTCCGGTGCGGTACACAACATAGCATATTATAGAGCCTACGTCTGAAGCATAGGGGACGACCTTCGTCCTTTCTCTCTCTTCTGCCGTGGTCGAGCTTTAAGTCTTAACTTCATACCTTACAACTCAGGCAAGAACTCCTTCTTTGACTGATCCATCGTGAACACCTTCAAGATCATGTCAAGGTATCTGCTCATTTGAAAGTACCATTTAGCGTTTTTGATCTATCCTCATAGTTCTTGATGCTCAATGTTCAAGCAGCTTAATCCAGGTTTTATATTGAAAAACACTTTTCAAATAACCCTATATGCTTTCCAGAAATTCTACATCATTTCTGATCAACAATATGTCAACAACATATACTCATCAGAAATTCTATAGTGCTCCCACTCACTTCTTTGGAAATACAAGTTTCTCATAAACTTTGTATAAACCCAAAATCTTTGATCATCTCATCAAAGAGTACATTCCAAGTCCGAGATGCTTACTCCAGTCCTTAGAAGGATTGCTGGAGCTTTGCATACTTGTTAGCGTCTTTCAGGATTGTCAAAACCTTCTGGTTGTATCACATACAACCTTTCCTCAAGAAAATTGTCGAGGAAACAATGTTTTGACATCCTATCTGCAAGATTTCATAAATAATGCAGTAACTGCTAATCCAATTCCAACAGACTCTTAGCATCGCTATGAGTGAGAAAGCCTCACCGTAGTCAAATCCTTGATCTTGTCGGAAAACTTGACGACAAGTCGAGCTTTCTTAATGGTGATACTTACCATCATTGTCCGTCTTCCTTTTAAAATCCATCTGTACCCAACAGCCTTACGACCATCAAGCAGTTCTTCCAAAGTCTACACTTTGTTTTCATACATGGATCCTCTCTCGGATTTTATGGCCTCAAGCCATTTGTCGGAATCCGGGGCCACCATCGCTTCTCCATAGCTCGTAGGTTCATTTGTTGTCTAGCAACATGACCTTAAGACATGATTACCGTACCACTCTGAAGCAGTACGCGTCCTTGTCATCCTACGAGGTTCGGCAGTGACTTGATCTGAGGCTTCATGATCACTATCATCAGCTTCCACTTCAATTGGTGTAGGTGCCACAAAAAAAACTTCCCGTGCCCTGCTACACACTAGTTGTAGTGACGGTTCAATAACCATATCAAGTCTCCACCATCCACCCACTCAATTCTTTCGAGAGAAACTTTTCCTCGAGAAAGGACCTATTTCTAGAAACAATCTTTTGCTTCTGGATCTGAAATAGGAGGTATACCCAACTATTTTTGGGTGTCCTATGAAGATGTATTTATCCGCTTTGGGTTCGAGCTTATCTGGCTGAAACTTTTTCACATAAGCGTCGCAGCCCCAATTTTTTAAGAAACGACAACTTAGGTTTCTCCAAACCATAGTTCAAACGGTGTCGTCTCAACGGAATTACGTGGTGCCCTATTAAAGTGAGTGCGGTTGTCTCTAATGCCTAACCCATGAACGATAGTGGTAGTTAGATAAGAGACATCATGGTATGCACCATATCCAATAGGGTGCAACTATGATGTCCGGACACACCATCACACTATGGTGTTCCAGGCAGTATTAATTGTGAAACAATTTCCACAATGTCTTAATTGTGTGCCAAAGCTCGTAACTCAGATACTTATCTCCATGATCATATCATAGACATTTTATCCTCTTGTCACGATGATCTTCAACTCCACTCTGAAATTACTTGAACCATTCAATAATTCAGACTTGTGTTTCATCAAGTAAATATACTCAGTATCTACTCAAATCATCCGTGAAGTAAGAACATAACAATATCCACTGCGTGCCTCAGCACTCATTGGACTGCACACATCAAAATGTATTACTTCCAACAAGTTGCTTTCTTGTTCCATTTTACTGAAAACGAGGCTTTCAGTCATCTTGCCCATGTGGTATGATTTGCATGTCTCAAGTGATTCAAAATCAAGTGAGTCCAAATGGTCCATTTGCATGGAGTTTCTTCATGCATGTACACCAATAGACATGGTTGGCATGTCTCAAACTTTTCAAAAACGAGTGAGTCCAAAGATCCATCAACATGGAGCTTCTTCATGCGTTTTATACCAATATGACTCACATGGCAGTGCCACAAGTAGGTGGTACTATCATTGCTATCTTATATCTTTTGGCATGAACATGTGTATCACTACGATCGAGATTCAATAAACCATTCATTTTAGGTGCAAGACCATTGAAGGTACTATTCAAATAAACAGAGTAACTATTATTCTCCTTAAATGAATAACCGTGTTGTGATAGACATAATCCAATCATGTCTATGCTCAACGCAAAACACCAAATAACAATTATTTAGGTTTAACACCGATCCCGATGGCAGAGGGAGCATGCGATGTTTGATCACATCAACCTTGGAAATACTTCCAACACATATCGTCACCTCGCCTTTAGCTAGTCTCCGTTTATTCCGTAGCCTTTTATTTCGAGTTGCTAACACTTAGCAACTGGACCGGTATCTATTACCATGGTGCTACTAGGAGTACTAGTAAAGTACACATCAATATAATGTATATCCAATATACTCCTGTCGACCTTGCCAGCCTTCTCATCTACCAAGTATCTAGGGTAGTTCTGCTTCAGTGATGTTCCCCTCATTACAGAAGCACTTAGTCTCGGGTTTGGGTTCGACCTTGCGTTTCTTCACTAGAGCAGCAACTGATTTGCCATTTCATGAAGCATCCCTTCTTGCCCTTGCCCTTCTTCAAACTACTGGTTTCACCAACCATCAACAATTGATGCTCCTACTTGATTTCTACTTTCGCGGTGTCAAACATCGCGAATTGCTCAAGAATCATCATGTCTATCCCTGATATGTTATAGTTCATCACGAAGCTCTAATAGCTTGGTGGCAGTGACTATGGAGAACCATCACTATCTCATCTGAAGATTTACTCCCACTCAATTCAAGTGATTGTGGTACTCAGACAATCTGAGCACATGCTCAACAATTGAGCTTTTCTCCCTTAGTTTGTAGGCTAAGAAACTCGTCGGAGGTCTCATACCTCTTGACGTGGGCACGATCCTAAAATCCCAATTTCAGCCCTTGGAACATCTCATATGTTCCGCGACGTTTCAAAAATGTCTTTGGCGCCACAATTCTAAACCGTTTAACATTACTGAACTATCATGTAGTCATCAAAACATGTATGTCAGATGTTCGCAACATCCACAGACGACGTTCAGCACACCGAGCGGTGCATTAAGGACATAAGCCTTCTATGCAGCAATGAGGACAAGCCTCAGTTTACGGACCCAGTCCGCATAATTGCTACTATCAACTTTCAACTAAATTTTCTCTAGGAACATATCTAAAACAGTAGAACTAAAACGCGAGCTTACAACATAATTTTGCAAAGACCTTTTGACTATGTTCAGGATAATTAAGTTCATCTTATGAACTCCCACTCAGACAGACATCCCTCTAGTCATCTAAGTGATACATGATCCGAGTCAACTAGGACGTGTCCGATTATCACGTGAGACGGACTAGTCATCATCGGTGAACATCTTCATGTTGATCGTATCCACTATACGACTCATGTTCGACCTTTCGGTCTCTTGTGTTTCGAGGCCATGTCTGTACAGGCTCGTCAAGTCAACCTAAGTGTTTCGCGTGTGTAAATCTGGCTTACACCCGTTGTATGTGAACGTTAGAATCTATCACACCCGATCATCACGTGGTGCTTCGAAACAACGAACTTTTGCAACGGTGCACAGTTAGGGGGTACACTTTCTTGAAATTATTATGAGGGATCATCTTATTTACTACCGTCATTCTAAGCAAATAAGATGCATAAACATGATAAACATCACATGCAATCAAAAAGTGACATGATATGGCCAATATCATTTTGCACCTTCTGATCTCCATCTTCGGGGCTCCATGATCATCATCGTCACCGGCATGACACCATGATCTCCATCATCATGATCTCCATCATCGTGTCTCCATGAAGTTGTCTCGCCAACTATTACTTCTACTACTATGGCTAACGGTTTAGCAATGAAGTAAAGTAATTACATGGCGTTATTCAGTGACATGCAGGTCATACAATAAATAAAAATAAAGACAACTCCTATGGCTCCTGTCGGTTGTCATACTCATCAACATGCAAGTCGTGATTCCTATTACAAGAACATGATCAATCTCATACATCACATATCATTCATCACATTCTTTTGGCCATATCACATCACATAGCATACCCTGCAAAAACAAGTTAGACGTCCTCTAATTGTTGTTTGCATGTTTTACGTGGCTGCTATGGGTTTCTAGCAAGAACGTTTCTTACCTACGCAAAAGCCACAACGTGATATGCCAATTGCTATTTACCCTTCATAAGGACCCACTACTAGGGAAAAGCTTATACACAGACACTTACTAGTAGCGAGGGTTTTAGGGTTAAAAACCCTCGCTACTGCTACTTACTAGTAGCGCAAGTTTTTAAACCTCGCTACTACTAAGTTGATAGCAGTACCGCGGGTTTTTAACCATTGCTACTACTAAGTGGTCTCGACCGTGCCCCTGGACCATGCCATAGTAGTAGCGATGGTTATAAACCCGCGCTACTACTAAGTTTTTACCCCTCGCTACTACTAATCGGTCTCAATCGTGCCCCTCGGGGACATGCCATAGTAGTAGCGACGGGTAAAAACCCGTGCTACTACTAAATACTGGGTTTCAAACTCTACCCCCCTGGATCGCTTTTTCAGTTTTAAAAAAATAAAAGAAAATGATGAAAATGTCAAAAAATAAAAGAAAATAAGTTTCCCATGTGATATGTCGTCTAGTTGTTGGGAAAATTTGCAAATATGAATTTCGACTTTATTTGTAAAATCTCTCGAGAATTTGTAAAAATGGGCATAACTTTTGCATACTAACTCGGATGAAAAAGTTTTTTATATGAAAATCATCTACTCGCAAAGTTACATCCAAATTTAACCGGGGGAACCCCGTTAAACATTTTCAAAATCCTCAAAACCTAACAGAAAAAAGTTACGGGGCTTTTAAGATCTGGAGGCAAAAAAATTCATCAAATTTCAGTTTTTTTAATTTTTGTTAAATCTGGTCAAACTATGGTCAAACTAATTATTCAAGAATATTAGTATTACTAAATAATTATTTCAGTTTTTTGGAATTTTGGTCAAATCTGGTCAAACTATGGTCAAATTGTGGTCAAACAATGGTCAAACTAATTATTCAAGAAATATTAGTGTTACTAAATATTAGTGTTATTTTTTAGAACAATAGTTTCAAATTCAAACAGTGAAATGTGTGACTTCATGCTCAAGCTAAATTCATGAGGTTAATAGGATTGACATCTTACTATTATCAGGAAAACAACTAGTGCAGACTTGAAAACGAGGGAGAATAGAACCCGGAAGTAAAGCGTGCTCAGGCTGGAGTAGTGAGAGGATGGGTGACCATACGGGAAGTTAGATGATTTGGAATGATGAGGGGTGATTAGAGATTAAATTGAGCAGCGATGAGGGGTGATTAGAGATTGAGGTTAAAATAATTCAGAAATTTGAAAATTAGGGAAAAAAATCGATTTTTTTTCGAAAAATTCAAAAATAAATAAATCAGAGATTAGAGATTAGTAGTAGCGCGGGTTTTTACCCGCGCTACTACTAACAGACGTAGAAGTAGCGCGGGTGGCACCCGCGCTACTGCTATACGTTAGCTGTAGCGCCTTATTAGTAGCGCCGGCCCCCGCGCTACTAATAGGCCCAAAACCAGCGCTGCTGCTAGGCTTTTCCCTAGTAGTGACCCTTTTCATCGAATCCGATCTGACTAAAGTGGGAGAGACTGGCACCCGCTAGCCACCTTATGCAACAAGTGCATGTCAGTCGGTGGAACCTGTCTCACGTAAGTGTACGTGTAAGGTCGGTCCGGGCCGCTTCATCCCAGAATACCGTCGAAACAAGATAGGACTAGTAACGGTAAGCATATTGAACAAAATCAACGCCCACAACAACTTGTGTTCTACTCGTGCATAGAATCTACACAATAAACCTAGCTCATGATGCCACTGTTGGGGAACGTAGCAGAAATTCAAAATTTTCCTACGAGTCACCAAGATCTATCTATGAAGAGACTAGCAACTAGAGAGAGGGGAGTGCATCTACATACCCTTGTAGATCGCTAAGCGGAAGCGTTCAAGAGAAGGGTTGAGGGAGTCGTACTCGTCGTGATCCAAATCACCGGAGATCCTAGTGCCGAACGGACGACACCTCCGCGTTCAACACACACTACTAGGGAAAACCCTAGCAGTAGCGCTGGTTTTGTGCTCACTAGTAGCGCGGGTAGGCGCGCTACTAATAAGGCGCTACAGCTATTGCTTAGCAGTAACGCGTGCCGGCGCGCGCTACTGCTTGGACAAATAGCTGTAGCGTTTGTTCACCCCCACACTACTACTAATGAAACTAGTGGCAGCGCGTTTTCTGTCCATCACTACTAGTATTCATTTTTTATTTTTTTTATTTTTAGTGTATTTATGCGGTTTTCTCTCCATCGTACAAATATTGGTACAATACCAGTTATGAGGTTTACATCATTATGTCCAGTGTGTCAAATGAAGGTGGATTATGTCCAGTGTATACTACTAATCCAAACTTGATCTAGTTTGGACTAGTAGTACTTTCGATGTGCACCACATGTTGCCTCCACTTGAATCTAATCCACCAGCACAAGCTATTTAATCATCATCATAGTAATTACCACCAACATTATTTATTTAATCACCACTAACACTAGCTAATAATAATCATCATAGTCATTACCACCAACACTAGCTATTTTATCATCATAGTAATAGTTTAGCAAATCATCATCCTCAAACTTATTTCTAGCTAGCTAATCACTCCTGCTGCTCTCTCTTAGGTAAAATAACATAAAACATGTGTAGCTCTCCTCCTTGATCAAGTTGGAGCATGCAGATGAACCTGTCTCCTAATCGTGGGATGCGCTTCTGTTTGCTGCCCCCTAGTACTTCTCTGCGCTCCCCCATCACATATTTGGTCCAGTCTTGCACTATTAAGCATCCATCGCTAATCTTGAATGCACTACAGTAATCTGTAGGATATCTTGGCCGTAAGCTAATAATACTCATGGTACCTTTAGTCTCGATCCCATAAGGCACAACATTCATCGGGACTCCCTGTTGAAGAACATCGTATGGTAACATACTTAGCAATGAAGTTTAGCTTCAAAAATAATGTATGGAAAAGATGCACTGAGGACAAATATTAAAAATCTTACCATCCTTCCTAAATAGATGTGACCGTAGTTCAGTACAAACACTATTGGTCGCACATTTTCACTACTAACATTTCTAAATCCAGAAAGAAAATTTGTCTTGACAGTATCAAGATCCGCGAGCCATGAAACATAATGACTGAGCTCCTCGCAGTTGAGTTCAGCCCCGGCACAGTATACGGTCCTGTCTACCAAGCGCTGGACATGTTTGCTTGCACCGAAATAAGCTATCAATAGAAATTAATTATCAACTATTTTTGAATAAACAATATCAAAGACATAAATATGGTTGAGAAACTCACATTTTGGTATAACTGGAGGCGTCTGCACATTGACCCAGATGTCGGTATTACCTTCAATATCATCTTCCGGACGAATATCAAAGGTGATAACCATATCAGGCTCAAATGCATAAGTCTTGCATAGTGCTTGCCATGTTTTGCATCCAAAATAGGTGTAGTCGTCTGAATTGTATAATTTTGTGTGGAAAATATAACCATGCTCGGTCTTCAAGTAAAATTTCTTTACCTCCATAGTATGACTGCAACCTATCTTATCCAATACTAAAACTCTTGCATGGCAGGGGATACGCTAGTAGAATAGTAAAAACAAATTATAAGTTGAAGCAAATGAAGCATATGTCATGCTTAATTACGAAAAAAGACTTGTCGTTGTGACTTACTGTATCCACTTCGAAGTTCTCGTCCAACTTGATGTTGAAGCGCCTATCATCATCTAGGAAGATTCCGTTGCAGAGGCCGCGCTCGTCTTTGCAGTATTTGCAAATACCGAAATCCTTTTCGTCGTCAGACATTTCCTATGTTCATCGTTAAAACATTAATTGAAAATCGATCGAAGACAAGTACCAGGATACTCAACACACAAATCCGGGGCACTCGATATTTCCTACATATTCTGGCACAAGTCATGCCAAAATTCACGGAAAAATCCGGCATGACCTTTGCTAAAATAGGACATATCGAGCGCCTGAAATTTGCCGGAACAGAAATGAATCAACACTCCGGCAAAACATAGGCCACTCGGAGGTGTAACCTGCAAACATGACCGGCCACTTGGGCAAGCACATATCATATTTGAGCAACACAAGATATACATTTCAAAATATCTTATAGGACTCAAATTAGCATGCATTGAATAAGCAAAAGTAAATCATCTCATGCGTGTTCGTACATCGTCAAATATTATCACTAATACATCCCGAATAGTGTCATACATATAACATCACTAATACAACTAAAACCCTAGCACACGACGGGTATCGGCGTGGGCGGTGGACACCCACAGAGAAGGAACCATCACGGGATCATAGCTCCAGTGAGATCCCTGGAGAACCTGCCAGGTATTGGAGAACCTGTGCTCCAACGCAAACAAGTAGCGATGGACGTGCGCGTCCTTCTCACTGACACGGTGATGCACCACCTCCGCGTGGTCCTCGAGCCTCTGGACCGTCACTGGCCCACGCGACCGCCACCAAAGAAGGTTCGGGTCAACGACAGGCTGGATCCTCACAAACCTGCGCCCCCCGGTAGGTAGCGCCTCCCAGTACCACCCCGACGGAGCCCAGTCCCGGACATGGCCCATCTGGTCAAGCAGGTGTCGTCCTCCACCGACTCGACGACGAGGATGTGGGATAGGCATCGTCCACGTCGATGCGGGAAAAATTGCTTTAACTAAAAAAATAGCAACAAGTTCTTACTAACATGTTCTATTAATTCAATTAGTTCTTACTGAAAATAAACTTACTATAAATAAAAATAAACTAGTACCTAGCTAATTAGTACCTAGTTCTTACTAACTAATTAGTACCTAGGAACTACTGCTAAGGGTTCATACTAACTAACTAACTAACACTAAATTAACTAACTAACACTAAAAATAGCCTAGGGTTCATACTAACTAGCACTAAATAGCTAGGGTTCATACTAAGCAAATTAACAAGAGGGATCGGAAGGGGAGAGTGCTTACAGAGGGCGGGGAGAGAGATGGGGTCGGGGGAGATGGCGGCGAGGC
>NC_041386.1:715440241-715445403 GCF_002162155.2 Triticum dicoccoides | reverse complement strand
GGTGGGGCCGGGGGAGACGGCGGCGAGGCGGGGTCGGGGGAGACGGCGGCGAGGCGGGGTCGGGGGAGACGGCCGTGAGGCGGGGTCGGGGGAGACGGCGACGAGACGGCGGCGAGGCGGAGGCAACGAGGGGGAGAAGAGAGAGTGGTGAATTGGGGAAGGAAGAGGAGGGAATCAGGCCGCGCGGGGGGTTAGGTGAGAATATATTTAACAGTATCGTGGGAGGGGAAAACGTGCTGCTGCTAAAATCGGTAGTAGTAGCGCCGTTTCTAGAAGGGCGCTACTACTATACCTAGTTAGTCGGGAACGGTGTGGCAATTATAGTAGTAGCGCATTCAGTTCCTGCCGCACTACTGCTAAGTGGGTAACAGTAGCGCAGTTTTGGCAGACACGCTACTGCTAATTAGCAGTAGCGCCTCATTTTAACACGTGCTACTGGTAAGATTCTGTGTATAAGGTTTTCCCTAGTAGTGACACGTGCAACCCGGTGACGTCTCCCATGCCTTGATCCAGCAAGGAGAGAGGGAGAGGTTGGGGAAGACTCCGTCCAGCAGTAGCACAACGACGTGGTGGTGGTGGAGGAGCGTGGCACTCCGGCAGGGCTTCGCCAAGCACCGCAAGAGACGAGGAGGGAGAGAGGTAGGGCTGCGCCAAGAAGAGAATAACTTGTATGTTTGCAGCCCCCAATACCTCAAGTATATATAAGGGAAGGGGAGGGGCTGCGCCCACATCTAGGGTTCCCTCCCTAGGGGTGGCGGCAGCCCCAAAACCCATCTAGGGTGCGGCCAAAGGGGGGGGAGAGGGGGAAACTTGCCCCCCAAGCAAGGTGGAGGCGCCCCCTCCCCAAACCCTAGGTGCCTTGGGCCCTGGTGGGGGGCGCACCAGCCCACCTGGGGCTGGTCCCCTCCCACACTTGGCCCATGCAGCCCTCTGGGGCCAGTCAGTACGTTACCGATAGCACTCGAAACTTTTCCGGTGACCAAAACAGGACTTCCCATATATAAATCTTTACCTCCGGATCATTCCGGAACTCCTCGTGACGTCCGAGATCTCATCCGGGACTCCGAACAACATTAGGTAACCACGTATATCTATTCCCTATAACCCTAGCGTCATTGAACCTTAAGTGTGTAGACCCTACGGGTTCGGGAACCATGCAGACATGACCGAGACGTTCTCCGGTCAATAACCAACAGTGGGATCTGGATATCCATGTTGGCTCCCACATGTTCCACGATGATCTCATCAGATGAACCATGATGTCGAGGATTCAATCAATCCCGTATTCAATTCCCTTTGTCTAGCGGTATAGTACTTTCCCGAGATTCGATCGTCGGTATGTCGATACCTTGTTCAATCTCGTTACCGGCAAGTCTCTTTACTCGTTCCGTAACACATCATCCCGTGATCAACCCCTTAGTCACATTGTGAACATTATGATGATGTCCTACCGGGTGGGCCCAGAGATACCTCTCCGTCACACGGAGTGACAAATCCCAGTATCGATTCGTGCCAACCCAACAAACACTTTCGGAGATACCCGTAGTGCACCTTTATAGCCACCCAGTTACGTTGTGACATTTGGTACACCCAAAGCATTCCTACGGTATCCGGGAGTTGCACAATCTCATGGTCTAAGGAAATGATACTTGACATTAGAAAAGCTTTAGCATACGAACTACATGATCTTTGTGCTAGGCTTAGGATTGGGTCTTGTCCATCACATCATTCTCCTAATGATGTGATCCCGTTATCAACGACATCCAATGTCCATGGTCAGGAAACCGTAACCATCTATTGATCAACGAGCTAGTCAACTAGAGGCTTACTAGGGACATGGTGTTGTCTATGTACCCACACATGTATCTAAGTTTCCTATCAATACAATTATAGCATGGATAATAAATGATTATCATGAACAAGGAAATATAATAATAATAACTAATTTATTATTGCCTCTAGGGCATATTTCCAACATAGGGTAGCCGCCCCTCCCGGCTTGGGGGGCAAGTTTCCTAGGGGGTGGGGGCGCCCAAACCCATCTAGGGTTTCCCCTGTGGCCGCCGCCCCTGCCCTAGAGAACCCTAGGGCGCCTCCCCCTCCTTCCTTCCCCCTATATATAGTGAGGGCGAGAGAGGGCAGCCACACCCTTCCCCTGGCGCAGCCTCTCCCTCCTCCAACACCTCCTCCTATGTAGTGCTTGGCGAAACCCTGCCAGAGAACCACGAGCTCCATCACCACCATGTCGTCGTGCTGTCGGAGTTTTTCCCTCAACTTCTCCTATCCCCTTGATGGATCAAGAAGGAGGAGACGTCCCCGGGCTGTACGTGTGTTGAACACGGAGGCACCATTGTTCGGTGCTTAGATCGGATTCGACCGCGATCTGAATCGCTTCATGAACGACTCCACCGGCCGCGTTTTTGTAACGCTTCCGCTTAGCGATCTTAAAGGGTATGAAGATGCACTCCCTCTCTCTCTCGTTGCTAGTATCTCGATAGATTGATCTTGGTGATGCTTAGAAAATTTTGAATTTCTGCTACGTTTCCCAACAAAAACTTTGCTAACTTATGAGCTTCTACATTAACTCTACGACTCTCATGAATAAAATTACAAGAAAAGTGTGTAGCCCTGGCATTGATTTCACTAATGATAGCTCCGTAGGGACCTCGAACTCCTTTTGCGATGTCTCCATTGACCTACTTGCAATCAGACGATACAATAAGGCGGTGAACATTAAGATCTTCCGCGAGGGCAAAAGCCTCCCGACATGCAATGGACTCCAGTGTGGCTGGATCGCAACTCTTTCGATGACGAAAGCAGAACAGCCCAGGAACTCCCCCTGATCATTACGGCACACTGCAGCAGCCGAACCCCCCCTGTTAGAATGTACAGCAGCATCGACGTGAACCTTTGCGAAGCTAACCGGTGGGGCACTAGGTCTTGGGCGTGGTTGCATGGTCCTTGCAATGGTGTTGGTTGAGGGTTTTGCAACCCGAACTGTCTCCAAGTCAGCTATGAAGCGAGTAATAAAAGCATGAGTTGCATGAGGAGTCTGGAAGATCGCCTCGTGGATTGCCTTTCGCTTGGAAAACCAGATCGCCTAGAGTGTGACTGTCAAGAGGACGAACTTATCATGGGTTAGCGAGTCAAGCAAATTGAAGAGCCAGCTCTTGGCTCTCGTCTCTATTATCGTTGCCATAGTGCAGGCTAACTCGTCGTCGACTAGGGCCCAAGTGCACCTGGACACCGTGCATTCCAAAAGAGAGTGGCGCCATGAATCTGGTTGTCCGCATAGGCCGCACCTGCTCGATGTTGTCATATTGCGATGCGCCCTCACATCCTCTATGCGTAGTGATTGTTTCGACAACCTCCATAAGAACATGCGCACCTTAGAGGGCACTTCGGTTTTCCACAATGTCTTCCACGATCCCTCTTCCAGGCGGTTACTAGAGGACCTACCGATCCATACAACCAATCCTCTCTCCTTTGCTTGATTGTGATTAACATGTTGTATGCTGATTTAACTGAAAGTTGTCCACTTCTCTCGTGAGCCCAGCTCCAAAAGTCAGGTAGGTTCATGGTGCACAATGGAATGCCCGCGATTACCTTTGCATCAAACGGAAAGACAGTAGCATTGAGCCTATGCTTGTCCCATGTGGCCGTAGTAGCGTCTATGAGTTCTGAGACCAACTCGGGTGGGTTTGATGAGATGCAGCCGTAGGGCCTCATCATTTCCTCCCTGGGTAGCCAGTTCTCCTCCCAAATCTTCGTACTGTGTCCGTTACCAATTCGCTTGATCAAACCTAATTTGAGTGTATCGCGCCCCTCAATAATGGCCCTCCATATCTGGCTCGGGTGAGAGCCCAACTATGCCTCAAGGATGTTTGAGTGAGGGTAATAAACACTCTTTAATAACCGGGAGCATAGTGAATCTTGTTGTTGCAGCAGGCGCCAAGCCTGTCTAGCCAGCATTGCCATATTGAAAAGTTCAAAATCTTTGAACCCTAGTCCACCCATAGACTTTGGCTTCGTCATTGCTTCCCAGGAGACCCAATGGGGCTTCCGCTGTCTGTTCTTACTTCCCCACCAAAATTTTCTTATAAGCATGTTGAGGTGTTCACATAACCCTCTCGGCAGTTTAAGGCAAGACATCGAATAGACAGGTACAGCTTGTGCAACCGACTTCACCAGAACTTCCTTTCTAGCCATGGACAAGGTTCTTTCAATCCAACCTTGGATCTTGCTCCACAACCTCTCTTTGAGGTATTTGGAAGCTCCATTTTTTGAACTCCCAATGTCAGAGGGCATCCCAAGGTATTTCTCATTAAGCGTTTCAGTTGGGACATTGAGGAGTCCTTTTATTTCAATTCGCATACTGTCAGGAACACCTTTGCTGAAGAAAATAGATGACTTAGAGTAGTTTATGCGTTGGCCTGAAGCTTGGCTATAGGTATCCAATACCTGGTTCACCTCGGTAGCTCCCATACCGTTTGCCTTGAAGAACAGCAGGCTGTCATCAGCAAATAGAAGATGGTTTACAGGGGGTGCCAAAGGCGCCACCTGAATCCCATTAAGGTTGGATGACTCATTCTTTGATTTCAAAAGGCACGACAGGCCCTCTGCTGCTAACAAGAACAAGTATGGAGATATCGAGTCCCCTTGGCGGATCCCTCTCGAAGGCTGAAATTCCTCTAGCTTCCTCCCATTGAACATGACTGAAAATTTGACAGAGGTGACCAAATTCATAACAATGTCCACCCAGTGATCAGTGAAGCCCAACTTCAGCATGATGGACCGTAGGTAGGCCCATTCAACTCAATCATAAGCTTTCATCATGTCGAGCTTTAATGCACATGATTGGTGCTTTTTTTGCCTTATTCCGTTTCATAAAATGCAAACACTCGTAAGCAGTTATAATATTGTCAGTTATCATCCTGCCCGGGACAAACGCAGATTGCTCTCCTGAAACTATCTCTAGTAATATTTGCTTGAGTCTATTGGCGATGACCTTTGAAGCTATTTTGTACAGAACATAACAAAGGCTAATTGGACGGAACTGTGAAAGGAGTGTTGGGTTTTTTACCTTTGGGATCAGAACCAACACAGTATCATTAATGCACACAGCTGACTCCGTTCCGTCAACTATCTTGAGAACCACTCTG
>NC_041386.1:715430482-715439929 GCF_002162155.2 Triticum dicoccoides | reverse complement strand
CCGCATACTTCCCAGTGACGCTGAAAGAAGTGAGCCGGGAAACCGTCAGGGCCAGGTGCCTTGATAGGGAACATTTGAAACAATGCTTGCTTGACCTCCTGCTGAGTGTATGGTGCATTAAGAATGTCATTCATCGCAGGTGTTACTTTCATGGGCACTGTTTGTAGCACTTCTTCCATATTATGCACTCCCTCCGAGGTGTACAATCCTTTATAGAAATCATTGGCCAGAGCCTCCATCTCTAATGCATTTTCGGTCATATTCCCATCCGGCAATTGAAGCATTTTAATTTGGTTCTTTCGGCGCCGTCTACTAGCTCTTAAATGGAAAAGTAGGTATTTTTGTCTCCATGTACGAGCCAATCCAAGTGCGCCCTCTGGCGCCACAACATTTCTTCTCGGTGGAAGAGCTCAACCAGCCTGTCTGCTACTTTTGCCTCCTCATGTGTTGGACCGGATCTACCTGGGATAGAGCACAGGTGCTCGAGTGTAGTTTGCAATTGGCGAATCTCTGTCTTTACTGATCTGAACTGTGTACGGTCCCACGTCGAGAGGTCCCCCGCCAAATCATCTAGCTTTGTGTGCAACGCTGCAACAAAATCTGCAGCCTGCATGTTCCACCGCCCATTCACAGTCGCGAATAAAGAATCCTCCCGTTCCCACATGGTTTCGTACATAAATGGCTTCGGTCCCACATTGCATGCATGCACTTCACGTAGCGTCAGCAGGATAGGAACATGATCAGAACTTGCAGCCGTTTTGTGAGCAAGGTTTGTTGAGGGTAAGGCTAGTGACCACTCTGGGTTAACCAAACATGTGTCAAGTCTAACCCTAGTGTAGGTGCCGCCCACAACTTTCTTCTCAAAAGTCCAATCTGTCCCTGTGTATCCTATGTCAGTCAATCCACAAGTGTCAATTGCATCTCTAAACCCATCCATTTGGGCTTGACTCCGATTACCGATTCCATCATGCTCATGTATGTGTAATACTTCATTAAAGTCACCAAGCACAACCCATGGTCGACTGTGTGTTTCAGAGATGCCTCGGAGGGTATCCCATGTTTTGTATCTCTCTGGCACCTGGGCTTCATCATACACAAATGTCACCCTGACCTGCATATCAATCATCTCGTCAATTAACACATCAATGTGATACTTGGAATAACCAATAACTTCAACCTTTATTTCATCTTTCCAAAAAATACCGAGTCCCCTACTCCTACCAGAACTGCTTACAGCATAGCTTTTTTCATAACCCAAAGTTTCGACCAAATTCTCAACTCTCGAACCCTCTATTTGTGTTTCAAGGATGCAAAGAACAGAGGGGGCAAATTGCCTCGCTAGATCGCGAAGCTCTCGAACTGTCGCGGCCTTGCCAATTCCGCGGCAGTTCCAGCATAAGAGACTCATTGCGTTGGGCGGTACCCCGCTAGGGGGCCCGCCAGTCGTGCATCGGAAGTTTTGTTGCTAGCAGAGTTCTTTGGCAGATTTGCTTCATGCGTTGACGAACTTGGCTTGTTCCTCCTCGACTCTTGCTTGGAGGAAGGGCTGATCGGGATCTCCGATGCCGTCAACAGCAATGGTTTGTGAGTTGTGATAGATGGCGCCTTCTGAGTCCCATCTGATACTAAGGCATGCCTCTTCCTATTTCCATCTGCTTCATACATCGCTACGTCAGTCTCAGTGGCATCAATATCATCGCGACTCTGGTTGGTGTAGGCGTTGTTCTGTCTTGCACGTCCCCCACCTCTACCAGCACGGCCTCTTCCACGTCCTCCTTTGGACCCGCTACCTTCACCAGGTCCATTGCCAGGTCCTCTTGACCAACTTGCTTTCAGATCTTTGAAGAGTAGAGCTTTGGTGGGATGAATCCCGTCTCCACATTCCTTAAACTAATGACCGAGATAACCACACACAGCGCACCAATCTGGAAACCTTTCGTATTTGACTCTGAAGATTACTCGTTCGAGCGTTTCCTTCCTCCTGACCACCAAAGAAACATCGTTCTTTAGAGGTTTGGTGACATCTATCTTCACACGAACACGTGCGAAATTACCCTCAAAGTCTTGTGACTTGGGTTCGGCATATATGAAGTCGCCGACAGTCGCTGACAAAGCCTTAATTTTGGAGAAGTATCCATCAGGGAGGTCATGAATCTGCATCCAGATATCAATTTTGTTGAGCTCGATAGTTGATGGCTTGGTGAACCCGTCATATGGTGACATGACCACCGCTTTCCCCTTGAAGTTCCAAGGCCCTTCCTCCATCACTCTTTCCCAGTCGCCAACGCAAGAAAACTGCATAGAGTATAGGTTATCTCCGAGGGGGCGGATTTTCACCTCTTGCGCCCGATCCCATGCCACTCTCATGTTCCTATAGAACCAGTATTGGCTGTAGGGTTTGTCAGGATGAACCCTAGCCAGGGCCATCCAGCGGATCGCCTCCGTTGACAGATCGCTATCATCCACCACCATGTCGTGGAGATCGCTCTCCTTCAGACCTAGCTCCTCCATCATGGCCTCAAGATCAGAAGTAGTTGTTCCCGAACTCGACGCCGTTTTATCCATGTTCTCTAGCCCGAGGTGTTGTGATCCGCGGGCAGTACGTTCCCGATCGAAACCTAGCTCCGCGCTGCCACCAAGGCCCGAGAGCCCCAGCAATCACCGGCGGAGAAGGGGAGGCCGGGGAAGAAGCAGATCTCTACGAGGGGGAGGGCAGCGCCGTCGCCCGAGAGGAGGAAAGAAACCCTAACAAGAGGGGAAACTGGCCCAAGCAGAAGCTTTGCTAAACCCCTCCAAGGAACCCAGGAAGCCATATTGGGCCAACCCTTCTGACAGTAGGTTCAAAAATGGGCCCTGATCATAAAAAAATGTCGTATTGAAGAGCTTATGGTATGTGATCAGGGCCAATTTTTTTGCCAACCTAAGACCAAAGTTGGCACATGCTCTGACGAGAGCTCCTCCCCAGCGCCTTAAGACCAGAGTTTTTTTTTTTTGAGGAATTTAAGACCAGAGTTGGCACATAGCTCGCGCTCGCACGCCCCCTTTATGGGCAGGCCCAACAAGGAGCCTGCGCTCGCCCTGGTTTCCAGTGGTCTCTCTTGATCGACGTTAACATCCCTAAAAAGGATCGAGTCTAAACCAGTCATAGCTGACTGGTCAAACCATTGGATTTGTGGAAAAAACAAAAGTATTAATCTAAAAATAGAAAAAATAGAAAATTTCGTGACTTTCAAAATGTTCATTGATTTTGAAAAACAGTTTGAAACTTCAAAAAAATTCATTGATTTTGAAAAATGTTCACCCAATTTGAAAAAAATCATCGAATTTGAAAAAAATACAAATTTAAGTAATTGTTCATCAGTTTTTAAAAAAGCTTCATGAAATTTGAAAAAAAATCATCAAGTTTGAAAATACTTCACCGAATTTGTAAAAAAGTTCACCAAAATTTCAACAAAAGTTCATCGGATCTGAAAAAGTTTACTGATATTGAAAATAGTTCACCAAACTTGAAAAAGTCCATCGAGTTTGAGAAAAAGTTCATCGATTTTCAAATAAAGTTCATCAGATTTGAAAAAAAAACGTTCATCAAATTGAAAAAAAAGTTCATTAAATTTAAAAAGTTCATCAGATCTGAAAAAGTTCATCAAATTTGAAAAAGGGAAAAAGTAAAAAAAAAAGAACGGCAAAATAATGAAAACGAAAACGAAAAAGGACATTGAAAGAAGATAAGTAGAAAAGATAAAACAAAAAGTAAAACAAAATAAAGAAAAAAAGACTGGTTCTGGACGAGTAAAGAAGGGCTATAAATGTAAAGATTTACCCAGTGGTTCGCTACCCGATAGTATAGCTTGTATCGAATTTTAAGTCTGGTGTTCGATTCTCTGTATCGCGCTTTTTTTGCGAGTTTGACCAGAAAAAAGAGGGGGTAAACTGGGCCAGCCCAGCGCGTTCGAGGGGTATGCGCCGGTTTGTAAATAACTCTTCAAAATCACTAATCAATGAGTACTCATTAGGAAGATCACTCCAACTTCCCTAGATTGCGACAAATGGCGTGCTGCATGTACGTCACTTGTCGCAAGCCGGGATTTTCCCTTTTTTCGTAGATCTATTTATTCAAAATGTTTTATCTCTTAAACCGTGCGTTCAAATCTCGAACCGTTTTCGCCATTGAATTTCTCATGTCGAGATCTTCAAAACTAGGTTCCATGTTGATAAGTTTTGACGAACTTTTTTTTTCACGAAAAAATCGGTCGAAAAAACCGACGAAAAAAACGAACCGGGAACATGGGTTTTTTTCCCTTTCCGAAAGAGGCACGCCCGTGCCTCTGACGAAATCACAACCGTGCCTCTCGCGGAAGCAAAGCCGTGCCTCTCGCGGAAGAAAAAAAAACAGAAAACGCGTTTTTTCCCTTTTCGAAAGAGGCATGCCCGTGCCCTCGCGAAAGCACAACCGTGCCTCTGGCGGAAGCAAAACCGTGCCTCTCGCGAAAGAAAAAGAAAACAGAAAACGTGTTTTTTCCTTTCCGAAAGAGGCATGTCCGTGCCTTTCGCGAAAAAAAACAAAAAACACGTTTTTTTCCTTTTACGAAGGAGGCACGCCCGTGCCTCTTGCGAAAGCACAACCGTGCCTCTGGCGGAAGCAAAACCGTGCCTCTCGCGAAAGAAAAAAAAACAGAAAACGCGTTTTTTTTCCTTTTCCGAAAGGGGCACGCCCGTGCCTCTCGCGAAAGCACAATCGTGCCTCTGGCGGAATCAAAACCGTGCCTCTCGCGAAAAAAAAAATAGAAAACACATTTTTTCCCTTTCCAAAAGAGGCACGCCTGTGCCTCTCGCGAAAACAAAATCGTGACTCTTGCGAAAAATAATTCATTTTTTTGCGCAAAAAAAAATTCGAATTTTTTTTTTGTCGAAAAGCTAGGGAAGACCGGTAAAAAACCAAAACGTCAAAAAAACCCGGAAAGAAAACCTTTTAAAAAGCCGAAAACACGTGCGTAAAAATAAAAAAACAAAATCCGGAGGGAACGTCCAGCGCGCGACACGTGGCGAATGACTGTGAGCGCCAAGTGGCGCTAATCATTGCGAGGCTCCCGAAGGAGCGCTCGTTAATTAGTTGCTCCCATAACTCTTTCGCAGGCGTTAAAGGCGCCAAATAGGATTTAGCTGCTATTAGCGGGCACGTCGCCCGTTGCTTCTGAATTCTACAGGCGGCAGGCCACATGGGCCAGGCCTTAGCTTGTACGAGCTATATTCTTTGTGGTGTCTACAAAAAGCTATATTTTTGGGGTTGCTTTTTGCTAATTTTCATGGTATTTAATAAGTTATATTCACACGTTTAACAAATATTTATACCATTGAAGAAGTGTCCACAAATTTTAAAAAGTTGTTCGTGCCATTTTGAAAAATTCTTGCATCATTAAAAAAACTTTGTCGCACTTTTAAAAACAATTCATGACAATTTAATAATGTTGTTGGAAGGTAAAAAAAAATTCACATAAATTTTGGAATAATGTTCATTACGAATGAGAAAATGTCTCTTTTATTTAGAAAATGTTTAACGTATTTATAAAATATTCGTCATCTATTTAAAAAATTTCGAAATTTTATTAGAAAATATTCAATGTGTATCTAGAAAATGTTTAGCGTGTACTTGAAAAATATTCCATACGTAGCTGAAAATTGTCAATGTGTATTTAAAATAAGGAAAATACATATAAAAAGCATAATGCGAAATGAAACAGAAAAAAGTAAAATTGAAAAATTAACAGAAAAAATAGAAATGAAAAAAAATGAAAGAAAACCTATAAATTCAATGGTAAAAACACATAAAATAAAAATAAAAGGAAAACCGACCAGAATCTTCGAAAACTAGGTGGAAGGTTCCAAAACCGGTCTACTACTATTTGTACTGGGCCATGGCCCGTGTTTAGTCACCAGAGGCGAGCACAATGTATAGCATTTTGTACTATCTACTTATTAGGAGCTTCTCGTGGGGTAGCAAGCAGGGTAACAAAAAGACCCATTGGGTGTCATGGGACACTCTCACTATTCCAAAGTTCATGGGAGGATTGGGGTTTCGAGACTTCGAGCTGTTTAGCTTGGCGTTGTTGGCTCGACAAGTGTGGAGAATTGTGCAAACACCGGAGACCCTCAGTGCGAGAATTCTGAAATCTATCTATTTTCCCGACACTGACATTATGCAGGCTACACTAGGCTCCTCACCATCCAAGGTGTGGTGTGCTCTGATCGAGGAAAGGGATATCCTAAAGCTGGGCCTCATTCAGAGAATCGGCAGTGGGCAATCCATGCATGTATGGGAAGATAATTGGATACCAAGGTCAGAACGTTTATCTCCCGTGGTGGCAGTTTTAGATTCACCACCCCAACTTGTATATGAACTCATTGATGTTACATCTGGTTGGTGGGATAGGGCCGAGCTCGGCAGGCATTTTCTGCCCATGGATGTAGAAGCTATCTCAAGGATTCGCATAAGCTCAGTCCACATACGGATTTCACAAAGATGATCGTCACGTTGTGGGCTATTTGGGGAGCTAGAAGGAAAGAAACTCATGAAGCCATTTTTCAGAGCCCGGAAGCTATACATGGTTTTATTCCCAGGTACCTACTCCCTCCGTTCAGAATTACTTGTCGCAGAAATGGATGTATCTAGATATATTTTAGTTCTAAATACATCCATTTTCGAGACAAGTAATTCCGAACGGAGGGAGTAGCAGACTTGGAGATTGCTAAAAATACTACACAGAACCATGGGACGACCAGGGCATCTATCTTGCACCGATCCGCAACGTTGGAGGCCATGTCATGCCTAGAGGCGTTATCACTCGCAGCTGATTTGAACTTGAGTCATTGCATTATCGCGTGTGATGCCGAGGTGGTGGTCAAGCAAATCAATGAAGGAAGCATGTGTTTATATAGCCCTATATTACAAGAGATCAAGCTTCGTCGGCGGGAGTTCGAAGAAGTTAAAATAATTCCTGAGGGTAGAGCATCCAACATGGAGGCTCATAATTTTGTAAGAAGCGTTTGGTTGTTAGCTCAAGGTCGCCACAATTGGCTTATACAGCCACATGATACTGTAGTTGTACCTTATATTTTGAATCAATAAAGAGACCATGTTTCCCCTAAAAAAAATCTACTGAAGAGTGGATTTTCTTTTCTCTCGGGCAACATGGAGCCCAAATTTTTCAGAAGTTGGAAAAATAACTTTTTTTAGTTAATTTTTTTGAAAATAAATACACACGTACTTATATATTTATGCTAGTGTGTGAAATTTCATCAGAAATAAGTTTTTACGTGAGCCATACAAAATATAAAATCATGCACTTTTGAAGTGAATAGTACATGTGCTAGAAGTACGTGATTTTATCATTTTTGTGTAACTCGCATATAAAATATTTTGCCATGAAACTTTGCAGAGAAGTAGTATACACCCATGTGTATATGTGTATTGGTTTTTTTAGATTTTTTTAAAATTGAAATTTTTAAAAAGGGCTCCATGCAGCTCGAGTTCCCTTAACAATTTTTGTATCGACTGCTCCGATAAAATGTGAGTGAGGCTGATACAAACCATCTCAACCGTCAATCCACCTGACCTAACAATTTAAAACTTTTCAATATTAAGCACCAACCAATTTTAGCACCCAATTAATATCATACTCCCTCTGTCCTAAAATTCTTGTCTTATATTTGTCTAGACACATTTTGGTGTTAAATACATCCATATCTAACAAATCTAGGACAATAATTTTGAGAATATCAATATTAGTGCAAATTATGAATCAATATACAATCAATATATCATGCAAAATCGACATGCAATTATTTGTACTTAATATCAATGTGCATCGCATCTACAAAGTTAGTACAAAGTTGGGTCAACTATTTTGGAACGGAGGGAGTACATGCTTACTAGTATGTACAAAGGGGGGATACTTCGAATTCAGATTGGCTTGATAGCCACAAGTGAAAAGATGGGCACAGACTCGGTAGGACGGACCACGGTGTATGCTATCCTAGTTATCTTATTTGTACCTATTTTGATTTGATTAGAAAAAACTTAAAGCTAACGTGAAGCTAACAGATTGGTTGAAACTGCTCAATCCACACTGCATCCTGCTTCTTTGGAAGCACTGTAAGAATATCACTTTTTAGCCTAAAACAAATGTGGTTTCCCGTTCAACAAATTATCAAACAATGACATCAAGTTTTAGCCTAAAACAACTGTGGTTTCCCGTTCAACAAATCATGAAAAAATGACATCTAGTCTCCTTCCTCTGCACAGTTGGAATGGTTGATTGATGTTTTATCCAGTGTAGTAAACATGGTCAGGATGGTTGGGAGTTGAGCAATGAAGGTTGGGAGTTGGGGTGATAGATGTGGTTGTCGTATGGTGGGCTATCAGCTATGTTGAATGCATCGAATGCATTATGTTGAATGCATCGAATGCATTGAAAGAGACAAAGCTGGATACAAAGAAAATTAGTTGTGAACGATCCCGAGTTAGGTATACAAGTTAATTAAAGATATCAATGCGTGATGAAGCACTTGGGAACTCCTCGGTAATCCCCGATATGGTTGTGTTCAGATATAATTGATTCATTTAATTATTTTGTGGTGTGGCATCAACATGTGTTTTCGGGCGAGGAATAGTTGTCTTTTCCATAAAAGAACTGGTACGGTGATGCAAAACCAAGAACAGAACTAGTACTGTACATTGTACACAAGGAGTGTGGGACCATGGTGCAAGACAAGGAATAGTGCACTGTGTAGTACCCCTCCGTTCAATGTTTTGGATATTTTAATATGAACCACATACAGACAGACTGAAAATAGGTGAACAAATACACTAAAACACGTCCGACATTTCGGCGGCAATAAGGGGTCGAAGGCTGACATAAAGAGAGAAAAAAATACTAAAGAAAAGAGCCACACCAAACAAATGTACTCCTCGCGTGTAAATAACGTAGTACTACAATCAGGTTTGCCCGGTTTCGGTGAGGGAGGGGCAACGACGCCGGCGCGCCTTCTGCTCGCTCCAGCGCTCGTAGTCGTCGCCAGGTGGTCCATGGACATGATTGTAATTTTTCTTACCTCTGTTGTTTTTTTTTTGAAAATTATTACCTCGGTTGTTTGTTGTGCTGCCACGATTGAAGATGAACGGATAGGAAGTTCCTGGCAAAGAATAATCCCGGATCGGACGGCCGGGATCGGCCCGGACACGTATCGGGCGCGAGCACGAGTCCCCTGCAGGAACGAACCTCCCTGCCCCGCCCCGCATCGCCCATATAAACGGACGACCCGGCCTTGCACTGCTCGTCGATACCACTAGCCTCGCATCGCATCGAATCGATCGCTCTTATCGCCTCGAACGTATCGAAGCCGAGGAGAGCAGAGCAGCCGACGAGCCGATCGACATGGGTCTGCAGGTAA
>NC_041386.1:715426403-715430183 GCF_002162155.2 Triticum dicoccoides | reverse complement strand
TCTTGGCTCTCAGCTTCGTGGTCCCACTGCTGCAGCGTCCCAGCGGATCTACCCGCTGCAGGATTTAGGGGCGAATATTATTCTGTCCCGGGCGGTTGATTTTCAGTCCAGCTCTGCTGTCCGACTCGCCCGCTTCAGATCAGATGTTTTGCAGATCTCTGCGCTGTTGTCTTCAAATTAGTACATAAAATAAATAGAGTGAGGGAATTTTAGTTTGCCTTAAAGTGCAGTTCAGGGTTTGTTACCGTCTGAATCTACTGTTGAATTGGCGCGATTAGTAACACTTTGTCAGTAAAACCAGTTGCCAGTTGCTGATTAGCATGTGCTCTGCTTGCTTGCTTGCGTGTTGATGTTGTGCAGGAGGAGTTTGAGGAGTACGCGGAGAAGGCCAAGACGCTGCCCGACACCACCACCAACGAGAGCATGCTCTGCCTCTACAGCCTCTACAAGCAGGCCACCGTCGGCCCCGTCAACACAGGCACGCCCACACACACACACATCTTATTCTTCTCATCATTATCACCGTTACTAGCAAGTGAATTGTCAGTCAGGTGTTTACCGTCCAAGTGCCTAGTTGTTTTGCCCTGCTTAGGGTGGCTCTGCTTGATTGTGCGCGCGCGCTTAATTATGAACTCAAGAGATGGCAATCTGATTCGCAAAATGAAATACACTAGATCTGCATCTGAAGGGGGCATCTTTTCTTAATCACAAATGGGATGCTTAGCAAGAATTGTAGGATTTTATTGGAATTCCATCGTTGATTGAAGAAAAAGGGTCTGTCTAGGACACATCTAGACCAGCTGATGTCCACTATGTTTGTGTTTTTTTTTCTTTTTCTAGTTTTTTTCTGTTTTTTGTTGCTGCATTATACATTTGTGGGAGCTTAGATGTGACATCCTTAAAAAACATCTAGATGTGAATTAGACAAACTGGAAGAAAAATGTTAACTAACGGCCGGCTCTGGTCTCATCGCGCAGCCCGCCCCGGAATGTTCGACCTCAAGGGCAAGGCCAAGTGGGACGCCTGGAAGTCCGTCGAAGGTAACAAGTTCATGATTCCTTCTTCCACTCCCTCTGATCCAAAATAAGTGCCGTGGTTTTATTTCAAATTTGTTTGTCGTCAAACTTACGTCTGTGTGAAAAAACAACTTGGTTGCAGCGAAATCTAAGGAGGAGGCCATGGCGGACTACATCACCAAGGTGAAGCAGCTGCTTGAGGAGGCTGCCGCTGCATCTGCTTCTTCTTAGGCCATGTTGCTATTATTGTTATTATCCTGGTGGTGCAGACACATGTGTCAACAATAAACACAAATAAATTTGAAGTACTAGTTGTCAAGCTCATCGTCGTATTGGGTGTAATTACGTTAAACAAGCCCTGCCTATGGTTTTATGCCATATACTTGCAATCTCAATTTTACGCCGTAATTGATTCATATATGTGCTATCTTGTTAAGATTGGTTTTCTTTGGGGAAAGCGTGTGCTTCAGTTCCTCATAAGTTCTTCTGAACCCTCATATGTCTTCGTAGCCTGCTGCAAATATATGATGCGCCCTGGTATCTGTTGCTACATGCTTGGCCTCGTAAACTGACTGGGTTTATGGAAACCGGCACCGAAGTTATTAAACTGATCATCTGCAAGCTGCAGTTATGTTGGTCTGATTTACTGTTGTAGTGCTTCACTTCCATCTGCTGCATCATCAGATAGACATGCTACTGGCGCTGCCCTGCATATATGCTTATAAAGGAAAATACAGAGTCCCCAGTTCTTATGCTTTAACCAGTACAACAAGCCCATGCGGTCACTAGGCCATGTGTCCAGATATCCCTGCATGATACCTGTGGATTCAGGGCCAGCCAGTTTGGTTCATGCCCTGGCCGTTTTGTGCCTCGCCTGGGGCCTCCTGTGAGTTGTCTGGCCCGTGACGAGGGAGCCAGCCTGTCTACTGTTTGGTTCGAATCCTGGTGAGGGAGCCAGCCTGGCAAAACAGAGCAATTTTGGTTCGAATCCTGGTGAGGGAGCTAGCCTGGCAAAACAGAGCAATTATCCCACAATACATGAGCATGCACTCATTCAAGTTTGGTTCGAATCCTGGTGAGGGAGCCAGCCTGGCAAAACAGAGCAATTATCCCACAATACATGAGCAAGTTTGGTTCGAATCCTGGTGAGGGAGCCAGCCTGGCAAAACAGAGCAATTATCCCACAATACATGAGCATGCACTCATTCAAGTTTGGTTCGAATCCTGGTGAGGGAGCCAGCCTGGCAAAACAGAGCAATTATCCCACAATACATGAGCATGCACTCATTCAAGTTTGGTTCGAACCCTGGTGAGGGAGCCAGCCTGGCAAAACAGAGCAATTATCCCACAATACATGAGCATGCACTCATTCTTGTGAATGCTTGTACTCGCATATCCTATCTCTATGACCATCTTTGAGAGAATGAGCCGGCATAGCATCTTCAGATTTACGAATTCACTGGGAACATTTTCTTCAACATCGTCGAAAATTATTGAATAAATCCAAAAAAGAAACTATCTATCTCTATGACCATCTTTTAGAGAATGAGCCGGCATAGCATCTTCTAAGATTGACGAAATCACTGTAGGTGTCTCATAGTCGACGGGAACGATTTCTCCTACATCGTCAAAAAGCCTTGAATAATTCCAAGAACAAAACTACTGTGCAAACGACATTCCTCTGGCTGATATGCGCATGACGCTCTTATCGAGTAGGTTACAAGTGTTGCCCGACTGAATCCGATGGTTGCCATAGCTTGTCGGTTGTAAATCGGCCACAATTATATCGTTTGTATAGCAGCGTTCATCCAAAAAAATGCAAGCACCAAGTTCAAGTCTAGAACTTGAACCCTGATGGATTGGGGATACCAATGTTCTCCTAACCATCTCATCATAGATTAATTCACATAAATGAGGCAACTTGATTAGTGTGGTGCAACCATTTTGGATGCTTGGGCTTTCCTAGAGCAACTTCTTAGGCTCTTCTCGATGCTTTAAGGTGTACCGATGCTAAGGGTGCCATAGATTACATAATGCAAATCATTATATGGGAAGTCAACTCAATCTACTTGGTGGTGCGAGCTTTGCATCGGCACACCCCACTTTAGAAATTAAAATTTATCCTTCATTAGAAAATGGCAGAATAGTCTACTCAGTAAAGGCGTGGACGAGTAGCGCACGAAGGCGCACCTCCCTGTGATCTAAATCTATTATTAAAATTTGAGACAAAATACTAAGGGGGGCCAATAAACCAGACGAAAATAGTATATTTTAGTGTATTAATTTATCTTAATAAGAGGCGTTTGATGGAAGGCTGCAGAGTTTGGTGGAGGGCTATTTCTTTAAGTCAATAAAAGGCAGACATTTGTAGCTAGTCAGATGTACGTCTTCCGCATCAGTGTACGCGGAGGACGGGTCGGGCTTGGAGATGCCCTAAGATTCAGTAAGCAGTCATATGCTCGTGATGAATAATTGGTAGGCACTATTAGCTTTACCTCGTCACGCAACCCAGGTGCTCATATAAGCGTGCTACTGCATGCATTTTCACCTGCCATCGACCGCAGGTCACAGTTCATCATAACCTACGAACGAACTCTGAAGTTCTTCAATCATGGGACGCAAATTTGGCTCACTATCCAAGTCAGTGATGGTGAGTGAACCAGAATTCAGGGTGGTACTCCCTTCGTTTCTAAGTATAAGTTTTTTTTAAAGATTTAAGTATAAACTACAAACGAAATAAAATGAGTGAATCTACACTCTTTTA
>NC_041386.1:715391217-715425650 GCF_002162155.2 Triticum dicoccoides | reverse complement strand
AATTTTATCTACAAGCAGTGGTAGTTACCACCTATTTCATTAGCCTCCACGTGTCCCTGAACGTAGGAGCGAGGCAACCGGGTGCGCCAGGTATCGATTGTGGGCAGAACCCTCTAACCCGCTAGCTGCCGTAGTAATTTGAAGTTGGAGAAAGCAATCCCTGCTTTTTAGGTGGGAAGGTACTTATCCTAAAAATAATAATTAATTAGTCAGGTAGTAGCGCACCTCCCGTCAACAACCTTATAATCTTTCGCCTAATCACCCGGCCGGTTGGATGGATAATAGGTTCGTAGCTTATACATCAAGTACGCATTATTCATGCACATTGAGCATGCAGAGTAGGGACATTCCTATAAAAGGCATGCAGAGTATGGAGTATATCCTTTCAAATAAAATAAGAGTATGGAGTAGTTTATAAAAAATGAGTATGTAGTATTTTTTTAGGAACCGAATATTTAGTATGTAGAGTATGGTGTATATCTTCTCAAATAAGAAAAGAGTATGAGTATATAGTTTATAGAAAATGAGTATGTAGTATGTTTTTTTTGTTGGGGAACCAAGTATATAGTATGTAGAGTATTGAGTATATCCTTTCAAATAAAAAAATAGTATGAGTATATAGTTTCTACAAAATGAGTATGCGCTATTTTTTTAAGGAACCGAGTATGTAGTATATAGAGTATGGAGTATATCCTCTCAAATAAATAAAAATAGTATGCGTATATATATTACGTACTACTCCATAAAAGGAGTGGTAGTATCCTAAAAAAGGAGTGGTAGTAGTATGAAATATATATACGCAAGGAGTATGGAGTAGTATACACATACAATGAATATTGTGAACATAATTAACAATACTGTATGTACGTACATCTAGCTGATGCATTTCATCATTACTTAAGAAGTACACATGACGTGTACGTACATGATGCAGATGTGATGTCACACATGCATATCATAGCGAGTAGCTAACATTGATCTATGGTTTTGTGCATGCAGCTCACTAGCTTCTGTCCAGAGCGTGACGATCAGTCCACCGTTAGGAAGAAGATGTCCCTGTGCCTTATAGGAAAGCAAGAAGGCAGCCCATGGACGCCGATGACAAGCTGCCCGTGAAGTCAGAGCAGGTGTATGTATAGAAAATCGTTGCCGCTATCCGCTATGTTGGAGCAGATGGCAGATGCGTGCAGCCATCCTGATACTGTCCATCTTCGTTCCTGGCGTGCACCGTGCTGGAGCAGCCATCTACGCGCATCTGTTCGTCGTTGGGCCTGCCACCTTGCCGGAGAAGTTGCACGTAGGGCTAGGCACAACCTTTCATCACCGCCTTCGCCGCCGAGTGAAGCAGTTGCCCATTCTTGTTACTGATCATATGTCGCTACCATACCAGGGACGAAGCAATAGGTCGTGGGCGTCCACGCTATGTTCCCGTAGTATGAAGTATGAAGTACTCCCTCTATTCCAAAATAGATGACTCAACTTTGTACTAACTTTAGTACAAAGTTGGGTCATCTATTTTGGAACGGAGGAAGTATGTATATATTAAGCAAGTAAAAAAATATGGATTATATGATATATAAAATGAGAGTATGTAGTATATCGATCGTGTGCCGCCCCCGGCGAGTACAAAACACTAGTATAAAGTATGTAGTATGTAGCAGCCAACGAGTATAAAGTACATGTTATACTTCCAGTTGATCATGCATCTGATAGGCATTACACGGTCTAGTGGGTACATCTAACATGCATACATGATTTCAGCCATGGAACATAGCCGTGCTAGCATTCATATCTACGCGAAAAAAGGATCTCCGTGAAGAACCTCCTCCGGATTGTGTCTATTCAATTGAAGCCACCGGCAAGATCTTCATCCACTCAACAAGAAAAGGAGAATTTCACGGAGGGTTTTGGGCACCAATCTTCCTCAAGCTTACGGTGGCGTCGGAGAGTATGAAGACGTCGCACGGCTAGCCGATGCTGCAGAGCACAATCTAGAGATGTAGATCCTGCAAAATATCTAAACGATATACCGTGAACAGGGGCTTGGAGTAGAACGTCGTTATCGCATCGTGTTGGCAATTCGGATCTAGGCCGCCGACGGCCACGTACTTTGTCCATGTCACCGGAGAATCGATCAAGTAGAAGCAACATAACAGAGGCTCAAACCTACAATATGAGAGATCATATCAGTGGTTGATCAATCATGTATGCGTACGTGTGGAATAGGATGAAAAACAACAAGAATTAACATTAATACCTACGTCTCCTCATCTCCTATCGAACATGGTGTTGACGACTGCTTTTTAAGAAGGGCTCTCTATATCGGAGGTAGTTTTACATCGGCACCCGATGGCCACAAAAATAGGGGCGAGTAGTAAATCTAATTTCAAAAAAGAAAAACAACCAACTAGCTTCACAGTCCAAACCCGTTAATCAATACCCACTTCGAGACTAGATCTGACGGCAACGGGAGCAGAGGTAACTACCACCTAGTGGTAGGATGTATTTTCCCTATATATATATATATATATATATATATATATATATATATATATATATATATATACATTCATACGTAGTTCATATTGAAATCTCTAAAAGGACATATATTTAAGAACGGGATAAGTAGCATTTTTGGTGCACTGCACCGTCAGCAATAATAACCATACAAAAATAACCATCGTAATAAGCAGCGGACTGACTGACTGTATAATGGCTTGACAGGGTGTTTGCCCCGTCCTGCTTAATTAGTTCTCAAGAGTGACTGTTTGATTGGTCCATTGTCATATGTGCTTACAAAGGACCACATGATGAAATAAGTATCTCAAGTTTAATACTCCCTCCGTCCCAAAACAAGTATCTCAACTTTAGTAATACTGTAGACTTATTTTCGAACAGAGAGAGACACCGTGAGCCTGGGTAACATATGGGAGGTATTGCTCTGACATATAAGGGTACTTCCATGTCATGTGCATGCATGGCCCTTAAACTGACAGGAGTTATGAAACTGATATGTTTAGAAGATAAGATCACGTAAGCTGCAGTTACGTTGACATGACAACTGGGTAGTGGGTGCGCCGGCCGGGGAAAGGAAGGAGCGGAGACAAGGTCACCACGGGAGGCGAGCTCCTTGTTGACGAGGTGCACGTCAGGTTCCCAGTCCTCTGAATACCTCCACTCTTACCTGAAGAGTGACACTGAAGATGTCGATTCAGTCGAGCAACGGTTCAGATGGAAAGAGGCGACCCAAGTGTAATCGGACGGTCAAGGGTTAACTAACTGATGCCAAGACGTTAGGACACGCAGCTGAGGTTAACTTTATAGACAAGAGTCTTACCTCGTGAAACCGTCAAACCACGTCTCTGAATCAGTTGCTATGTAGCCTCTGGTAAGGCTTCAAGCCTGCACTGCAAAACAGAACTTGCTCAAGACTTCAGTAGTAATATGCTCATGCTGAATAATTGCTAGCCAGTATTAGCTCTACCTTGCCACGCAATCCAGGTGCTCATATATATAAGCCTGCTGCTGCATGCATTCACCGGCCATCGACTGCGGGTCACAGCTCATCATATCCTATGAACGAACTCTGAAACTCTTCGGTCATGGGATCGAGAACTCAATACATTATGCAAGTCGGTGATAAGTGAGTGAATCAGGATTCAGGCAATGTTGAGAAGCTGAGCAAGTGAGGCTCCCAGCTCCAAGCGTCAGTAGAGTAGTGTATTGGAGCACAAAAGTACATTGCACCCTCAGCAAAAACAGTACCAAAATAACCATCGTAGTCATTTAAGAAGAGAAATATAGAAAACGCTATACCGCCAAAAAATTGGAAAACAAAGACTACATAACAAGCCTACTGCCACAACATTATAATGGGGCCTGTTTGGCCCATTTTAAGCTTTGACCTGTCAGTTAAGTAACCTTAAGCAGCTATGCTAGGACTCTGAACCAAACATCTAGCTTATTCGGGCTTAACATTAAACAGAACACCCCTGCCATAATAGTCAAAGCAAGTAAAGGGACTTGTTAGTTTCGTTCCTCAAGTAGCATCAGGCTTATCTATAAGCTAACAGCAAGTAGAACACCTTACAGGATAAGCTTAGTGGAGCGCATGCACTGAATAACACAAGGCAAGTCTACAACTAAGTTACTAGATTTTTAACTGACTAGTACACCAACTTGTTTCAGGAATGAATGGAGTTTAGTTTAACATTAGAAAAAAGTAAAATATTCTCTTCGCTAGGTAAAAACCTTCCAAAGAAGCAGACACTTCCATTGGGACAAACTGAACTATTGAACACCTAGAAGTTTTCAAAATTGCTAGGAATAAATCTGGCTATCTACTTGCATAATAATGTATTCGACTATATGTGTCAGGACCCTAGACTATAACCCATGTATTATTCGACATGACATTTTTGGCTGGGGTATCAAGCAAGCTAGTATAAATGCTGTTTGGCACCGTACTCACCCGACACGAGTGTCGTCAGCAACTGGACTTGGGTGATGTTTGGAGAGAGAATGAATGACCCATGGGCCCCTAACTGGGTGACATGGCAGCCGCGTGGCGAATACCAGGGTTAAATCCAGTCAAATGGGCCAAAACCTAGCCAGGGCTGAAAATGAATCTGTATTAAGAATACAGGGTCCCTCCTCTCAAAAAATAAAAAGAATACAGTGTCCCAAACTGGACCATTGCAGGTTGAACTTTATCTGGGAAAGAATTTACGCTAAGACTTTTTGGACCAAGAAATATGCTACAACACAACTCTGAATTGAAATGCCATAATAAATAAGTGGATGCAAGCTGGCACGTATGAAACAGCAAAGGTAAATGGAGTGTGTATTCATGTTTCAGAGATTGCAATTTCAGCCATGGGCCATAAACTTCCTCTACAAATATGTTTCTGTAAATATCATAAAACTGAGATGAAGCAGCATGCAGTATTCCGATACTAGCAATCTAGCATTACAAAAGTCATGGGGGGAAACGGCCGAGTGTCGTGAGGTTGCATCACAATCCAAAGAAGGCTGTTACTTCTAGCGTTTGACAGGTGGAACATTAGAAACAGGCGTTGGTTGAAGTTGCTCAACTCCTGTAGTCCTCAAAAGCTGCTTTGTTCCAGATCTCAATTACGAATCCATACCTAATGAGGCCGTCTGTCTGTTGAGTTCATTGTCAGCCTTCTTCAGAAAAACATCCCAGCCACTCCCTTCCCCCAAATCCAGCATATCATACGGCACTGCTGTCATTAATCCTGGCCTCACTGCACCTTGCTCCATTACCACTCTAAACTCCAGCTCGTCCTCTCCTCGATGCTCGTCCTCAAGCTCCTCCCATGTAAACATAAGGGGCAAGGTATAGCCACCCCAAGGATTGAAATCAATCGGCTTCACCCGGCCATCTGCTCTGACATACACATCAAATGTGTAATTATGTGAAGCAAACTGCGGCGCAACAACTTCTTCAAAGAAATCCTCGATCTTCGGCTGCACCTCAGCACTCCACCCAGGCAGCGAAGGGTAGTAAGCAGATGGGTCCCTCTGCGACACGCCGACCAGTTTTTGTCCCCGCACAAAGCAACGGAACTCTGACTCGGGGCGCAGGCCCGGGTACCACTTGCGGAGGGCGAGGTAGTACTGGAACCCATCGTCCACCCAAGCATCATCGCCGCTTTCTTGTCCAACATCGTCTTCCAGGGCATCATCACTGTCGGCAGCAGCTTGCCTGCCTCCCTCATTGCGAGCCTCAGCGGGATCACTCGGAGAACCAGCACCACTGGTGCTCTCTCCCGCCTTAATGGAGCACCCTCCTTACGACCACTGCCCTCTCTGGCATTCCGAGAAACACTCGCCTTGGCACCACTGCCCTGTCCGGCATTCCGCCGAACACCTTCCTTGGCGCGCACGAAGTCCTGGCTGGACGGGCGCGCGGAGGCGAGGTCGTGCGCGACGCAGTTGTCAAGACCCAAGGAATAGCTGGTGTACTTCTACCTAGTTTTGGGAGAATTGCTTAGGAAATTCAAGATCTTGGCTATATGGATTGTAAGAGGAAAGTGTATGAGTTTCGGTTTACATGCCGTAGCTAGCAAGCAATTCTGGAAAGATAAGATACCCTCCTCCAGCCACAACCCGGCTGTTTATAGGCTGTCACCAGACACTCAGAGAAAATACGAAAAATGGAAATAAATGCTACAGTCTAGTGAATCGCATCCAACCATAGGATCTGTCCCAGCGCCATCGTGGCCGTTGACTGACTGAAACGGTATTGTCGGATCCGCTACACCGCTAACTGAATCTCCAGATGATAACTGAATATCAGACACTACGGTCCTGACATTTCCCCCTTCTTGAGAAACGACATGTCCTCATGGCGCTTGTTCTTGATCTCTCCACCCTTGTGTAGTTGTCCGAAAGAACTCCGGGAATGTGTACTTTATGAAGTCTGCATCCTCCCATGTTGCGTCTTCTGGCGGCAAATTTTCCCACTGGATGTACCACTGCACTACTGGCATGTTGTGCCTAGGCACTTGCCGAACTTGGAGAACTGTTGCTGGACCAGTCTTGACTTTTCCCTCCGCTGTGACCATTGGTAAGTTAGGGCTAGGAATGGCTTTTGAGCCAATGTGCTTCTTCAACTGGCTTACATGAAAAACAGGGTGAATTTTCACATGATCAGGGAATTGCAACTTGTAAGCCACCTTGCCCACTTTCTGAGTGATCACAAAGGGGCCATAGAACTTGTTTTGTAATTTCAAAGCTCCACGAAAACCAAATGCAGGAAGCCTGTAAGGTGCCATTTTCAAGTACACCATATCCCCCACTTCAAAAACTCTTTCACTTCTCTTCATATCTGCATATTTCTTCATCCTGTTTTGAGCTTGTTGTAGATTGGACTTTAATTGTTCCAACACTAGTTGTTTCTCCCCTAAGAAGGACTGTGCTTCTTCATCCTCAGGGCCAGGGATAGCTAACTCAGAGATTAGTGGTGGAGGAAAACCATATAATGCCTGAAAGGGGGACATCTTCAGTGCAGTATGGTAAGTAGTGTTATACCAGAATTCTGCTAGAGATAGCCAGGAAGACCATTTCTTGGGTTGATCAGTGGTCATGCATCTCAGGTATGTTTCCACACACTGGTTGACTCTTTCTGTCAGGCCATCTATTTGTGGATGATAGGCAGTGCTGTACCTCAACTCACTATTCATGGCAGCAAAGATATCTTTCCACAATTTACTAGTGAAGATTCTGTCTCTGTCTGAGATGATCAGTTTGGGTGGTCCATGTAGTCTGATAATATTATCCACAAATGCTTGTGCCACACTCAGTACTGTATATGGGTGGGACAGTGGAATGAAGTGTGCATATCTGGTGAATCTGTCTACTACTACCAAGATGACCTCCTTGCCTTGAGAGTTGGGTAGCCCTTCTATGAAATCCATGGATATATGTTGCCAAGCCATGTCAGCCACAGGGAGGGGTTCCAATAAACCAGGTTGCAGGCAGGTCTCATGCTTTGCTCTCTGGCAAACAGGGCATGCAGCAATAAAATGTTCCACAGCTGCCTTTAACCCTGGCCAGTAAAATATACTTTTGACCCTCTGATAAGTAGCTCTTGTCCCTGAATGTCCACCTACTGGAGAGCTATGCAAAGCAGTAAGAAGTCTTGTTCTCAAGTCAGCCATATCACCCACCATGATCCTTCCCTTGTATCTGATAATACCAGCAGATAAGCTATAATCAGACATGGTGTGACCTTGTTGCAACAGCAGTTGTTCCAAGAGAGTTTTAGTTACAGGATCTTTCTGATAACTATCTACCAGTTCTTGTGCCCATACTGGAGTAACCACAGATATGGCCATGCAGGAAGGTAGCAACCTGGAGAGGGCATCTGCAACCTTGTTTTGTATCCCCTTTTTGTACTGAATTTTGAAATTGAACTCTAGCAATTTCATCATTAATTTGTGCTGTACTCCTTCAGTAATCTTCTGATCAGTTATGAATTTGAGGGACTGCTGATCAGTTTTAATTATTAGCTCATTGCCTATGAGATAATGCCTCCATTTCTTAAGTGCTTCTAGGATAGCTAGTGCTTCTTTCTCATATGTTGACAGAGCAGCATTTCTAGGACATAAGGAGGAGCTGTAGTAAGCCAATGGTCTGCCTTGTTGCATTAATACTGCTCCTATCCCTTTTCCCGATGCATCAGTTTCTAATATGAATGGTTTTGAAAAGTCAGGCAGTGCCAGTACTGGAGCTGTAGTGAGAGCTTGTTGGAGTTGACCAAAGGCTTTGTCATGTTCTGCTTTCCAAGAGAACTGACCTTTCTTCAGCAAATCATGTAAAGGCCTACATATAATTCCATAGCCCTTAATAAATCTCCTGTAGTAACCTGCCAATCCTAAGAAACTTCTCAATTTTGTCACATTCTCAGGTATTGGCCATTCAACAATTGCTTTGATTTTTTGTGGGTCAGTAGCTACCCCTGCTGCAGAAATCACATGGCCCAGATATTCTACTTGCTGTACTGCAAAGACACATTTAGACATTTTGGCACATAGCTGATTTTCCTTCAGTATTTTGAGCACTACTTCAATATGTTCCATGTGCTCTTTGAGAGATTTACTGTAAATCAGTATGTCATCAAAGAAAACCAATACAAATTTTCTCAGATATGGGCCAAAAATGCTATTCATTAATGCTTGAAAGGTGCCTGGTGCATTGGACAATCCAAAGGGCATCACCAAGTATTCAAAATGCCCTAAGAATGTTCTGAAGGCAGTTTTGTGGATGTCATCAGGGTGCATCCTAATTTGGTGATATCCTGCTCTCAAGTCCAATTTGGAAAAATATTGAGCTCCATGTAGTTCATCCAATAAATCTTCCATGACAGGTATTGGAAACTTGTTTTTCACAGTGACAGAATTCAGTTTCCTGAAATCAGTGCACAGTCTCATAGAGTTGTCCTTTTTCTTTACTAGAATAACAGGAGCTGCATAAGGGCTCTGGCTGTGTCTGATGAAGTGTGCAGCCAGCATCTTTTTGATTTGATTTTCCATCTCTTGCTTTTGGTGTTGTGGCACTCTGTAGGGCCTGGAATGAGGAGGCTCAACTCCAGGTTGTAGGGGAATAGTGTGATCACAATCTCTATGTGGTGGGAGATTGTGTGGCTCTTCAAATAGATCTGCATACTCTAACAGCAATTTCTGTAGTTGAGGGGGTGTTTTAAATCCTTCAGGAGCTTCCATTACAATGTTATGCATTTGCAGTAAGAACCCCTCTGCTCCTTTATCCAATAGCTTGCTCACTTCTTCTGCTGTAACTTCTTTTACTTTGTCAGGAGTGTTGAACATAGCAGCAGTTACTGTATTCTTTCCTTTCATAGTAAAACTGAAAGAGTTATCTGGTATATTGAAGGACATAAGTGTGAACCAATCATACCCTAGTATCACATCATGACTTGGAAGTGTCAGAGTTCTGAAACTGTGAGTTAATGTGGTCTTTGCCAATTGGAAATCACAGTTTGGAATGACAGCAGTAGATGTTAATTTGCCTCCTCCTGCAACTGCTATTGCTCTGGGTTTAACTGGAATTAAATGACATCCAACCTTAACAGCAAAATCCTAATTAATGAAAGAGGATGAACTTCCAGAGTCCAACAAGGCTACTGCCCTTTTTCCATTAATATGGATTATGACAGTAGGTGTAGGCACTGCTAATTGTTGGCCCATGGCATGAGTAGTGATAAACATGGCCTGTTCTCCTTCATCCAGAATTTCCTCTTGTTCTTGCAGTGGATCTTCTTCTGTTCTCACTTGTTGCTCTTCCATTTCCTGTTGCAACAAGTGGATATTAGGAATTAATTTGCATTTATGACCATGTACCCATTTGTCTCCACACCTCCAACATTCTCCAACTTCCCTGATTTTCTGAGAGTTGTTGGTATTAGTGCTTTCAGGCTGCTTCACTTGTCCACTCTGTTGGGAAACAGTTACTGTACTAGTATTTTTGTTCTGAAAACTGCCATTGCTTTTCTGGTAGAGATTTGCAAAAGGGGTATACTGTTTCTTTGGTACTGCACTTATGGGTGGGTGGTTGGGTTCTACTTCCTTGGCCAAACAATAGGCATATGTGAGTGACTGTGGCCTTAATGGTCTGATCTGGAATTTAATTCCTTCTCTGAGACCATTTACAAAGCATCTAACAAACCACTGCTCTCATAATTCAGGTGTTTCTTCCAGCACATCTGCCATGAGATCTTCAAAACTCTTTGTGTAGTCAGAGACTAAATTGTTTCCTTGCTTAAGTGAGTTGAATTTCTCCGTAAGATCATAAGATCCATGATCTTCAAACCTTTTTATGACCTCTTTCCCAAATTGAGTCCATGATAATTGTTTCTTGAGCAGTCCAGATCTTCTCAGCCATGTATCAGCTTCTCCAATGATGTACATTTGAGCCAGAGAGACCTTGTATTCATCAGGAGCAGCTGGCATCTGAAAATACTTATTACATTGCCTAATCCAACCTACTGGATCTTCACCAGAGAACTTGGGAAACTCCAATTTAGGTCCTTTTGTCAGAGATCTCATGAACTGGGCTTGCATATCCAATTCATAGGTTCTGTGGTATCCTTGCCATAATTGTCTGTCTCTATTGTTCTAATAGTACTGATTGAATGCAGGTGTGTGGTTGTTGTTTCTTGCAGTCATAGGAGTGCCCCCTGAATTGTTTGCCTCTAGTCTGCCCTGATGAGCAAAACCAGGAGGTCCTGTGTTGGTGCGAATAGGAGGAAGATTTTAAAGTTGAGCATCTTCCACTTGTTTGGATTTTTCTTTCTCCATTGCTAACTGTTGTCTTAGTTGTGCTAATCTTGCTTCCTGTTCTTGTACTTGATCTTGGTTCAGGGTAGGGGATTTGGGCACTTCTTGGGAACTAGAGGGCTGAGCTGACTGCTGAACTTGCTGGGTTGTTTTGACCAGCGTTTGCAGAACATTACTTATCACGGAGAGCTGTTTACCCAAATCGATGACCACTTTTTCTACGTCTCCCACAGTCGCTGATATTTCCCCTTGTTTAGATCCGATTGCCTGAACTTCTGCTTGCAGTTTAGACACCTGCGACTGCACCTGAGCATTATCTTTCTGCAGAGCCCCAAATTCCTCGCGCAAGGCCAATATCTCCTGGGCCTCGGCGTCGTCAGTTGGCTTGGAACGCCCCATCACCTTGATCTGAGGTATGGGTACAGAATTTTACCACTGAATTCTCAGCAACCCTTCCCAATACCACAGATCCTGCCGCCGCCGAAGAATTCGCCGCCCTGACACACGGATCGGAGCGTAGAACGCGGGATTTTACCGATCAAACAATGAGTTCGAACAACCGCTTCTGCTTGGCCGATCTGTGTCCGAATTTCCCCGCCTCCTGCGCCACCCGCCGGACCCCGCCACCAACTCCTCCAAGCCACTAGATCTCAAGAGAAAGGGTGGGAATTAGGGTGGGAATTGCGGATCTGAGAAAATTTCACCACCACAGCGCCTTTTCTGCCGAAGAACGATGGCTCATGATACCAATTTGTCAAGACCCAAGGAATAGCTGGTGTAATTCTACCTAGTTTTGGGAGAATTGCTTAGGAAATTCAAGATCTTGGCTATATGGATTGTAAGAGGGAAGTGTATGAGTTTCGGTTTACATGCCGTAGCTAGCAAGCAATTCTGGAAAGATAAGATACTCTCCTCCAGCCACAACCCGGCTGTTTATAGGCTGTCACCAGACACTCAGAGAAAATACGAAAAATGGAAATAAATGCTACAGTCTAGTGAATCGCATCCAACCGTAGGATCTGTCCCAGTGCCATCGTGGCCGTTGACTGACTGAAACGGTATTGTCGGATCCGCTACACCGCTAACTGAATCTCCAGATGATAACTGAATATCAGACACTACGGTCCTAACAGCAGTCCGAGGAGCGGAGCAGCATGGCGACCTCGGCGAAGCAGGTGCAGCGGACGGTGCCGTCAGCGGGCATGAAGGCGGCATCCTTGGGCGCGCTCCAGTTGAGCTTGGGGAGCGCGGCGCCGCCGAGCTCGGCGATGGCCGCGTCGACCGCGGCCTCCAGATCGGGGAAGGCGGGGCGGGGCGGGCTCTCGTCGTCGTCTTCGTCGGAGCAGACGGAGAAGAGGTCGGAGCTGTCGTCGTGGTCGACGGGGTCCGGGAGGCGGAGCGGCGGGAAGGGGATGCGGCCGGAGGTGAGCGCCGGGAGGAGGAATGGGGGAGGCCCTTCCGCATCCTGGTGAGGGGCGTCGGGGACGGGGTGGGCGGGCTGGCCAGCGAGGTAGCGGAGGAAGGCGGCGGGGAGGGGGATGGTGACGGTGGGGACGGTGTGGTGGCGGAACGCCGGGTACCACTCCTGGATCTGGCAGCGGAGCAGCTCCTCGAGCAGCATCTCGCCGACTGCTTGGCCGGCTTCGCCTCCGTGCCTATGGCGGGGGGAGATGCGGCGGCGAGGAAGCGAGCGCCGCCGGTTGGCGCGAGAGAGACCGGTGAAGGTAAAGCCTTTTTTAGGGGAGGTGAAGCTTTGCGTTTTTTTAGGGAAGAAAATAACTTTATTCATCAAATACCACAGTATGTGGGATACATGAAGGATGGTGGGGTAAGTAAGCCCCAAATGACGTCCCTGAGCAGATCGTTTTTCCTCTAGAACCCTAGCCATCGCCGCCAGGAGGCCAATCTTCTAGCGCCGTCCTCCGGCGGCTCCCCTCCGCCGGCGACCTCGGTCATTGGTGGTGAGGGGAGTCGCCGGATCCACGCGTGTGGATCATTTTACTCTCTCATAGTCTAGGTTTTTAGGCTGTTCATCGTCTTGGCTTTGGCGGCGATGATGATGGCGCTGAATAAAGATTCTTCGGATCCATCCCCGACGAGGCCTTCGGTTCTATGGTTGAAGATGATTTTGGAAACCAGCCTATTCAAGCAAGGATGGCGTGGCGGCGGCGGCATCCTCGTGGTGGACCTGTGTCCTCGGGCTCCGCCGTTGCGACGACGTTTGCTCCAGCGTCGGCACGGAGTTTGGGAGGTAGTCCAGGAGCGGATGTAGATTATGGTCTGCATCGGCGACATCTGGAAGACGGAACATGTGCTGGGTTCATGGTTCATGGATGGTAGGTATGGTTTCCTCCTTCGGTGTCTTAGTCGTGGTGGGGTGCCAGATCTGGAGTTCGATGGTGTGTCCGGGGTGTTGCCCCGGTCTGATTCGTTCAACGGCAATGGCTTCACTTTTGGTGAGCCACCTTGGAGGTCCGCAAAGCTGCATATCAGCTATGGAGCCGCGTCGAGCTCGGGTGAGGAGGTGATCCGTTATTCTTTTCTTCAGTGGCTGCTGTGGTGGTGCTGGAGGCAGGTGACGGGCGTTGGTGTCATACTCGGAGATGTTCTACTATCTTTTCAGTTTTGTCATGTCGGTCCTTACGTGACTTGTACTTTCTTTATGATATGAATGAGACACGTATTACCATGCAAAAAAATGGCGTCCCTAAACTAAATTAAGGGAAAACTTTGTTAAGCTATATGAGACATACGACCTTCATACATGATCTTACTGTTAAAACTCTCATCTCTGGCCCTAACTTCAGTGATGATTAAGCCATATATATCTCTGGCATTATGATTTATGTCATCAACTACCTGCTTAGCATCTGAAGCCATGATAAAATTATGGAGAGCTAGATCTTCTAATAGAGCATATGCTTCTCGACAAGCAATTGACTCCAGAATAGCTGCATCATGAACTCCAGAAATCACCAGAGAAGAGCTTCCCAAATATGTGACATGCTCATCCGGGCAAACGTCCGCAACCAAGCCTCTTCTGTGGTATTTTGATACTCCTGCACCCACATGGATTTTCACAAACCCGTCGGCGGGGCCCTAGGCCATACACTTCCGCTCAAAAGTTGTTGATTCGAGACAACTGCTTGCCTTGCTGGTTGCGAATTCTTGATGATCTCCAAATCCACCAAGTACCTGTTGATGAACGCATGGGTAGCCTGAGGGCTCTGAAAGTCACCTTCATGTATAGCCTTCCTTCGAGTTGTCCTGACTGCCCACAGGGTAACCGCTAGCTTGAGGAAAGCGTCATGTGATAATGCTTGGATCATCGAGAATAGCCATGACTTTGTTGTTGGTTTTGTTTCTGCCCTCAACTGTTTTCAAGTTCGCGGTCCACTAGAGTCCAAATGCAACGAGACATGGTACGGTCCAGGAGCGAGTGCCTCCATGAGTCAGGAGCGCCACACAGTCCACATGAGCTTGTCGTGGACATGTTCCGATGTTCTCTAACATCCTCAATTGGCAGCAAGTGCCTAGCGAGTCTCCAGAGAAACATTCTTATTCTCCCTGGTACTTGGACGCTCCATAGAGATTTCCATGAGCTCCTCTCCCGTGCTATACTGGACGTTCCGGCTCTACCTTCGAGCCAATCCTCACGACATTGTTTAGTATAAACTATCACCTTGTAAGCTGACCGGATCGGAAAGAGACCATTTTTCTCATAGTTCCATGACCAAAAATCTGAGATAACTCTAGTACAGAGTGGTATGCTTGTGATGGTTGAAATATCAATGGCAAGCATTACATGCTGAATGTGATGCATGTCCCAACTGGCAGTGGTGGAGTCAATTAATTCTAAAACATTTTGAGGAGGGTTATTCACCAAAGAACCATACGGTCTCATCATCTCGTCCCTATGAAACCAGATGTCATTCCATATGTTGGTAGTTGAGCCGTCACCAATTCGAAGTATCAAGCCTTGCCTAAGTATGTCCCTTCCTTGGACGATCGCCCTCCATATTTGGCTTGGATGAATGCCAAGTGCTGCCTCAAGCATTGATGTAGGGGGGAAGTAGACACCCTTAAGGACACGAGCACTGAGAGATTCTGGGACTGAAGTATCCGCCACGCCTGCCTAGCCAGCAAGGCTAAGTTAAAGAGCTCAAATTCCTTAAAACCCAAGCCTCCCATATCCTTTGGTTGTGTCATATCCTTCCATGCCACCCATGCAAGTTTCCTCCTGCCATCTCTACTACCCCACTAGAACTTTTGGATCAACATATTTAGGTGTTCGCACAAACCTCTAGGGAGTTTGAAACATAATATGGAGTAGACCGGAACCGCCTGAGCAACCGCTTTGACAAGTACCTCTTTCCCTGCCATTGCCATGGTTTTTTCTACCCAACCTTGCACCTTGCTCCATAAACAGTCTTTGAGATATTTGAAAGCATCGTTTTTCAAGAGCCCATATCCGATGGCATCCCAAGATATTTTTCGCTCAAGGTTTCATTTGGGACATTAAGCAACCCTTTGATTTCTGCCCTTACATTTTCAGGAACTCTCTTACAAAATATTGAAGATTTGTCATAGTTGATTCTTTGCCCTGTGGCCTGACAATAAATGTCCAACATCTGGTGCACCCCTGATGCTCCCACTTCATTTGCCCTGAAAAACACCAAGCTATCATCTGCAAAGAATAAGTGGCTAACTGGCAGCGCCAAAGGAGACACTTGTAGCTTGGTTGAACCACGCAAAGAAGCCCAGTAAAGAGTTCCTCGGGACCAATGTGTGAGCGCATCAGTGGGCCTTGAAGCTTTATGTCATCACTCCATGTGCTCCCAAAGCCCGTACCAGATTGCCACAAAAATAAGAAGGCAAAAAAATAGCTTCCACATGCCAATCGTTGAAAAACTTTGTTGAAGATTGTTGTTAACTTTCAGCTCCTGTAAATATTTTAATGCGCTTACTACTCTATGAGTACACTTGGGTTGGGTGTGATAAGGACAGAGTTCGTCCATGCATCAATTTTGAAAGATTCAGAGTTAACTTCCAACTGATTCAAAGTCACGCGGCAGGTACGTTCAAGTCCGGCCGGCAACTCCCAATTTCTGTCTAATGTAGGTACTCCATTGTATTTTTCAATATGTCGTTTGTGTTGCTTAGGCAATCTTTGGAAATAACAGTGAATCCGTGGAAGAAGCAACACCTTCAATGTGATGCCCAGCAGCTTGCATCCACCCTGATACATATATGTGTTGCTATGGTTTTTGTAATCAAGGTAAAACAAAATGCCCATAGATCCCATCTATCCACTACTCTCTCCATTCCAATTACATGCGTGCAAAACCTGAGCGAGTATCCGCATCCCCCCGCTAAGATAGCGGGCGTGTTGGAGCGCGCTTTCTTGATGCTGCGCCCAAGCTGTCAAGAGGACCTCGCGGTCTATGGCGAGACCTAGAGCTATATCACTGTGGTCAAGAGCCAGCTAATAGCACTTGTGCCAACAACATAACATCTGGCAATGCAAGCTCTGCCATGCTGATGTAAGTTGTCCAGCCACAGGAGGCACTTGGGCTTAAAAAGGCGCCGGTTTTGCTTGCAGCCGGCCCGTCCCTCAGTGATCTTACCAAGACTAAATAGTCTTGTGACAACTAATCAGGGCATTCAGGTAAAGATCAACTCTCCCCTCCGCACATTAGCTTAGCTGAGAAATGCAAGTGATTTGCGTAGAAACGTAGCAGCATGGATATGTTGTTGGGATGGTGCGGGTCGAGGCATCCGAGGAAGCATCCGTTAAGAAAAACAGTTTGTTTTTCGCCTTGGACCAACCTAGAAAGTGGCGACCAACATCGAAATTAGGATGGTTGTACGACAGCATTGACCCTTGCTAGCTAACGAACAAAATTCTGAGCGGTGTTGCTAGTGGCTACATGGTAGATTGGTACTCCCTTTTTTCATTATTGTAAGATATTCTACCCCCTTCGTCCCATTCTATAAGATGTTCTTACAACCCATATATGAGTACATTGATGAGATGGTAGTGAGTTTGATAGGCCACTATGAACTTAGTTAGCTTGCTAGTCTTTGTCTCCTATAGACGTTCTGCAAGCTGTATTGAGATCTATGTGAACTAGATTCCTTTGCTTAATTCATACACAATTTTTTATTTTAGATTCTAGCAAGACCTCTTATATAAACCAGATGAAAGCAAACACACAGATGAGTATACCAAATAAACAAATTGTATGTAAGCATAACTAAATTGGCGATATGTATATGTTCATCGATGATCAGTGATATTTCAGTAACATACATATGTTGAACTTATTATAGAATCTAATTAACTTAAGACCCATTTGCAAATGATACAATTTATACTTTACAAGGTTCTATAAATATGCACATCTAATAATATACTAGAATCACTATTAAGATATTACTCGGATATTATTCTTTAGAAACCTCAAATGCAGATACATACAAATATGTATGTGTGCACTATATAATTTGTGATTGTCAACAAAATAATTCAAATATAATTTATGTCACATCACTTAATTAATTTAAATTTAGCATAAACAAAATGACAAGTGATATACATTACAAATGATAACAAAGACCATTTGTTAACTATACCAACTAACTAATAAAATGTATACCCTTAATATTGTAATATGATAAAAAAATGAAAAATAAGTATAAATTTTGGTATAAAAAATAAGTATACTAAATGGCCGTGCTCATGAATTCGTTGAATCAAAAAGCTGGTGTCAGCATGGACTAATCCTAATTTCCCCTCTATATAGCTTGATTGATTCAAACGATTCTTATGATTTGTTTTACAAATTTACATGACTAACATTTATCAAATATCTTCATACCGTCACAATCTATAGAACTCCCCCCTTTCATATGTGGTCTCTAGCCAATCAACAACAACCACGTCCTTCCGGTGACGCAGAGCACTCCCCGGTCCACGGTTTGCTCCTCCTGACGGGTGGCCCTGTATATACCGCTTCCTTCTTATCCACCTAGTAGTAGAAATCTCTCTCCCCTCTCTCTCCCACGACCAAAGAACCCTACAAGCATCGGCGCAAGTTTCTCACTCGACATCTATCCCGACCAGGTTCGCCCACAACTTCCCTGTCGTCCTTTGGTTGTTCGCCTCAGCCCTAATCCCATTAATCCCCACCATTTTGTTGGTCCTCTCGGCACTAATCTTGTCAGTTTGGATAGGAACCCGTCGGAGGAGTTTGAAGCGTGCCTGGGGGTCACCGATGGAAATATGCCCTAGAGGCAATAATAAAATGGTTATTATAATATTTACTTAATCATGATAAAGGTTTATTATTCATGCTATAATTGTACCGACCGGAAACTTAAATACATGTGTGGATACATAAACAAATATCGTGTCCCTAGTGAGCCTCTACTAGACTAGCTCGTTGATTAAAGATGGTTAAGGTTTCCTAACCATAAACATGAGTTGTCATTTGATAACGGGATCACATCATTAGGAGAATTTTGTTATGGACAAGACCCAACTGTTAGCATAGCATATGATCGTTCAGTTATTGCTACTGCTTTCTTAATGCCAAATACATGTTCCTTCGACCATGAGATCATGCAACTCCCCGATACCGGAGGAATAACTTGTGTGCTATCGAACGTCACAACATAACTGGGTGATCATAAAGATACTCTACAGGTATCTCCAAAGGTGTCTGTTGAGTTGGCGTGAATCGAGATTGGGATTTGTCACTCCATATATTAGAGAGGTATCTCTGGGCCCTCTCGGTAATACACATCACAAGAAGCTTGCAAGGAAAGTGACTAAGGAGTTAGTTGCAATATGATGTATTACGGAATGAGTAAAGAGACTTGCCGGTAATTAGATTAAACTAGGTATAGAGATACCGATGATCGAATCACGGGCAAGTAACATACCGACAGACAAAGGGAATTACGTATGTTGCCATAAAGGTTCAACTGATAAAAGATCTTTGTGGAATATGTAGGAATCAATATGGGCATCCAGGTCCCGCTATTGGTTATTGACCGGAGAGGTGTCTCGGTCATGACTACATAATTCCCGAACCCGTAGGGTCGCATGCTTAACGTTCGTTGACGCTAGAGTAGTATTGGGATATTTGATGAGTGGTAACCAAATGTTGTTCGGAGTCCCGGATGTGATCCCGGATATCACGAGGAGTCTCGGAATGTTCGAGAGGTAAAGATTTATATATGGGAAGTCATATTTTGGGTTCCGAAAAAGGTGCAGTTTTTTCGGTATTGTATCGGGAAGCTTCCAGAAGGTTCCGAAGGATTCCGGAGGAGTCTGTGATAACCCACAAGTATAGGGGATCGCAACAGTTTTCGTGGGTAGAGTATTCAACCCAAATTTATTGATTCGACACAAGGGGAGCCAAAGAATATTCTCAAGTATTAGCAACTGAGTTGTCAATTCAGCCACACCTGGATAACTTAATATCTGCAGCAAAGTATTTAGTAGCAAAGTAATATGATAGTAGTGGTAACGGTAATAAAAGGTAACGGAAGCAAAAGTAATATTTTTGGTATTTTGTAGTGAGTGTAACTATAGCAATGGGAAAGTAAATAAGCGAGAACCAATATAGGAGAAGCTCGTAGGCATTGGATCGGTGATGGATAATTATGCCAGATGCGGTTCATCATGTAACAGTCATAACATAGGGTGACACAGAACTAGCTCCAATTCATCAATGTAATGTAGGCATGTATTCCGAATATAGTCATACGTGCTTATGGAAAAGAACTTGCATAACATCTTTTGTCCTACTCTCCCGTGGCAGCGGGGTCCTAATGGAAACTAAGGGATATTAAGGCCTCTTTTTAATAGAGAACCGGAACAAAGCATTAACACTTAGTGAATACATGAACTCCTCAAACTATGGTCATCACCGGGAGTGGTCCCAATTATTGTCACTTCGGGGTTGCCGGATCATAACACATAGTAGGTGACTATAGACTTGCAAGATAGGATCAAGAACTCACATATATTCATGAAAACATAATAGGTTCAGATCTGAAATCATGACACTCGAGCCCTAGTGACAAGCATTAAGCATAGCAAAGTCACAGCAACATCAATCTCAGAACATAGTGGATACTAGGGATCAAACCCTAACAAAACTAACTCGATTACATGATAGATCTCATCCAACCAATCACCGTCCAGCAAGCCTACGATGGAATTACTCACGCACGGCGGTGAGCATCATGAAATTGGTGATGGAGGATGGTTGATGATGACGACGGCGACAAATCCCCCTCTCCGGAGCCCCGAACGGACTCCAGATCAGCCCTCCCGAGAGGTTTTAGGGCTTGGCGGCGGCTCCGTATCGTAAAACGCGATGATTTCTTCTCCTTGATTTTTTTCTCCCCGAAAGCAAATATATAGAGTTGGAGTTGGCGTCGGAGGAGCTCCAGGGGGCCCACGAGGTAGGGGGGCGCGCCCTAGGGGGGCACCCTCGTGGATAGGGTGTGGGCCCCCTGGTCTTCATCTTTGGCGAGGATTTTTTATTATTTTTAACTAGACGATCTGTGGAGTTTCAGGTCATTCCGAGAACTTTTGTTTCTACACATAAATAACACCATGGAAAGTCTGCTGAAAACAGCGTCAGTCCGGGGTTAGTTCCATTCAAATCATGCAAGTTAGAGTCCAAAACAAGGGCAAAAGTGTTTGGAAAAGTAGATACGACGGAGACATATCAGTCCGGAAGTCCACAAGTGGGTTCACCATGACCCATGGGCTAGCATGGGCTGCGGGGAGGTGCCTTGGCCTTATTGGGCTAGGGCGCACCAAGTCCTCAAAAGCCCATGTGGCTAGGGAAGGCAAAAAGGAAGGAGTCCTAGTAGGAATATGATTGGACTTGGAGTCCAAGTCCTCTCCCCCTTAGCTGCACCCTAGGGCTTGGAGGGGTTGTTTGTCATGCCCCTCCACCTATATATAGAGGGGAGGGGGCGCCCCAAGAGGAGACACCAAGCCCTTGGCGCCCCTCTCTCTCCTGTTACTCTGTAGTTCCATCGCCTCATCCCGGTGACGCTTAATGAAGCGCTGTCGGTGCTCCACCACCACCATCACCACCACGTCATCGTGTTGGTTGTGATCCCATCTACTTCTCCTCTCCCGGTTGCCGGATCAAGAAGGAGGAGACGTCATCGAGACGCATGTGTGCTAAACTCGGAGGTGCCGTCCATTCGGCACTAGATCGGTTGGATCGTGATCGGATCGCGAAGAGTATTGATGTCTACTACACAACCTTCTTCTTGTAGACGTTGTTGGGCCTCCAAGTGCACAGGTTTGTAGGACAGTAGCAAATTTCCCTCAAGTGGATGACCTAAGGTTTATCAATCCGTGGGAGGTGTAGGATGAAGATGGTCTCTCTCAAGCAACCATGCAACCAAATAACAAAGAGTCTCTTGTGTCCCCAACACACCCAATACAATGGTAAATTGTATAGGTGCACTAGTTCGGCAAAGAGATGGTGATACAAGTGCAATATGGATGGTAGATATAGGTTTTTGTACTCTGAAAATATAAAACAAAGGTAACAAGTGGTAAAAAGTGAGCGTAAACGGTATTGCAATGCTAGGAAACAAGGCCTAGGGTTCATACTTTCACTAGTGCAAGTTCTCTCAACAATAATAACATAACTGGATCATATAACTATCCCTCAACATGCAACAAAGAGTCACTCCAAAGTCACTAATAGCGGAGAACAAACAAAGAGATTATTGTAGGGTATGAAACCACCTCAAAGTTATTCTTTCTGATCGATCTATTCAAGAGTCCGTAGTAAAATAACACGAAGCTATTCTTTCCGTTCGATCTATCATAGAGTTTGTACTAGAATAACACCTTAAGACACAAATCAACCAAAACCCTAATGTCACATAAATACTCCAATGTCACCTCAAGTATCCGTGGGTATGATTATACGATATGCATCACACAATCTCAGATTCGTCTATTCAACCAACACAAAGTACTTCAAAGAGTGCCCCAAAGTTTCTACCGGAGAGTCAAGACAAAAACGTGTGCCAACCCCTATGCATAAGTTCACTGAACCCGCAAGTTGATCACCAAAACATACATCAAGTAGGTTACGTGAATATCCCATTGTCACAACAGATAAGCACGACAAGACATACATCAAGTGTTCTCAAATCCTTAAAGACTCAATCTGATAAGATAACTTCAAAGGGAAAACTCAATCCATTACAAGAGAGTAGAGGGGGAGAAACATCATAAGATCCAACTATAATAGCAAAGCTCGTGATACATCAAGATCGTATCACCTCAAGAACACGAGAGAGAGAGAGAGAGAGAGAGAGAGATCAAACACATAGCTACTGGTACATACCCTCAGCCCCGAGGGTGAACTACTCCCTCCTCGTCATGGAGAGTGCTGGTATGATGAAGATGGTCATCGGAGAGGGATTCCCCCTCCGGTAGGGTGCCGGAACAGGGTCCTGATTGGTTTTTGGTGGCTACAGAGGCTTGCGGCGGTGGAACTCCCGATCTAGGTTTCTTTCTGGAAGTTTGGGTATATATGAGAGGTATTGGCGTCGGGAACAAGTCAGGGGGGTCTCCGGGCTGTCCACGAGGCAGGGAGGCGCGCCCAGGGGGGTGGGCACACCCCCCACCCTCGTGGGCAGCCCGGGACTCTTCTGGTCCATCTCGGATGCTCCGTGGGCTTCTTCTGGGCCAAAAAATAATCTCCGTCAAATTTCAGGTCAATTGAACTCCGTTTGGTTTTCCTTTTCTGCGATACTCAAAAACAAGGAAAAAACAGAAACTGGCACTGGGCTCTGAGTTAATAGGTTAGTCCCAAAAATCATATAAAATAGCATATAAATGCATATAAAACATCCTAGATGGATAATATAATAGCATGAAACAATAAAAAATTATAGATACGTTGGAGACGTATCAAGTATGACTACATCAACCGCGTGATAAATGCTTCCGCTTAGCTCTCTGCAAGGGTATGTAGATGCTCTCTCCCTCTCGTAGGTATGCATCTTCATGGATAGATCTTGCGTGTGCGTAGGAAATTTTTGTTTTTCCATGCAACGTTCCCCAACAGTCTCATGGTGGGGAGGGGGAGGAAGGCGATGCAGGGGCCGGTGTGCAAGGGCCCTCCATGGAGACGTCGCTGCAGATGGTCACCACAAGCGGCGCCTTGAGGATCCAGCGGTGAATCTCGCCCCCCGTCCATCCGCACCTGGAAAATCTTGCCCCTGCCCCATCTCACCCCGTTGTTCGCCAGCACCCCACCCTGCTGTTTCGTTTGGTCTCTTTTTCAAGGGAGTTATTTTGGTAAATTCCCTAAACTTCACATTAGCCTCCCTCTTCTTTTTATTGATATTTAATTAACCTTGTGTGAGCTCCTCTGGATCATGTATTTGAACCTAGTTATTGCATGGCAGTTAATTTAGCGCTAGGCTTTCATGGACTACCAAGAAATATTTAAACTAATTTAGTGCTTAAATGTCAGTTGGAGCAATATTTCATTTTCGTGGACTACCAAAATGTATCATTTTGTTTGTTTCATTTTTCATGTAGGCTCCGGTGAACTTTGAGTCTCTGAGGTCACAACGATGCCGCAATCGGCGCATCAAACAAGTAGTAATTGCATTGCTCTCATTTCAGTAGCCATGGGTTCATCAATTCAACCAATCATGTCAGAGTGTACTTACTTTCGAACTCTTATTCAGCAGGAGCTGACGAAGTATACTATACCCTGGAAGCTGGAGGTGGGATTAGAAGAAGCCCAGGCCAAGAGGAAGGGACTCACCACAATGTTTAACAGGATGGGCCATTCGCGCATGAGGTAAGTTTGTAGAATGTAGCAAATGACTTCTATTCTTAATATGCCATGAAACAAAGATGTTGACATCTATGTGTATGAATTGTTGCACATTGGTTACATTTGTTTCAAATTGGTAAATTGGTGTACTTGAGATATTGCCAGTATATGGTATTTGTATTGTCTTAATATCTCCTCGTGATAATTCTCTGGCAGCTAATTAACCATGACATACAAATGCTTCAGTAAATGAAGCCTTGTCACTCAAGAAACATACATATGCTTCAGACACCAACAACACATGGATAATTGTGGTGGTGTTATGTAGTATCTGGTAACTAGTTAACCATGGCATGTAATCTTAGATGACAATTGACATTTTTCATGAGGGTTGAGTATAAGACTCCACCTTCGTGCATAGCTCTTGCCTTCCTTCTAACTTTGTCGGTGCTAAAACCGGCAGATCTCGGGTAGGGTGTCCCGAGTTGTAGGTCAAAGAACAATGGTAATAGGGAACAAAGGGAGACGGTGCTTACCCAGGCTCGGGCCCTCTCGAAGAGGTAAAACCCTATGTTCCGCTTTGATCGTATTGATGTAACGGAGTATAGAGTACAAGATGATCTACCTCGAGATCGTATAACTGTGTTCTAAACCCTAAGCTGGTAATCGTTGCCTCTAAAGACTAAACCCCTTAGCTTATATATGCACCGGGGGTACCTAGGTTACACACATGGTCAATTATCTACGCATCGCCTACATAGAAATCCTTGAAGTACACGACAAGTCTTCAGAGGTTTCCATCTTGATCATGCAAAGGTTCATAGCTTTGATGGTCCTTCCTTTAGTGATCGGCGGGCCATAAGCCTGGCCCGTGGACTGCAGGCCATATAGGTTAATACCCCCTAGTCCAGGACATTGTCGGTAGCTTCTGAACTCTTCGTCGAAGCCGAAGACTGCAACTCCCTCCTCGGACCAACTTCTTTGGTTTGATATCTTCAGCTTGACAGCCAAGTTCCTCGTTCATCAGTTTGTGTTTCAATCCGAATTCGAAGCCTTCGAAGCCTTATATCATCCCTCCGTGCGCTATAAAAGCCCGTGCTAGAAATGTAAAAAAGCCTGTACTATTGCCTCAGAAAGGAAAAAAAAGAGGAGGTTACTAAAAAAGGGAAAAAAGGAGGTAAAAAACTTTCATCACCCATGCATCAAATCTGAAAGATTCGGGTTCAGAGCCGAAAAGCTTATGAGTTGGATGGCAAAACACGTCTGGACCACGCGGTCCGAAAAAAAGCTGACGATTTGAGGGTCTGCTTTGGAGATCCTCTTAAGTTCCTTGTGACGGAACCAACCCATCGGGGTTCAAGTGCTACACTTGACACTGGTGGTCACTGACGCCACAATCGCCACAAACGTCACTGAAAAAAAGAGACATGCCTTGAGATTTAACTTAACTAGTATGCGGCGATGAGTTGGTTCAATCACAAGGAACTTAACCATACGAGTATATTGGATTGACTCAAGATCAACTCGAAAAAAACCGAGATGAGTACGAGTTGATATTGAGGCAACGCTGGCTCACTTGATTTTGACTCGATAACTTGATATCATATAGATAATCTAGATATATATTAAAAGAAAATAGGATACTTTATCGCCATATTTGTTGTGTACAATTTTTCTTCATTTTACCTACTAGCAAACATGTAAGCTTAATTAATCAGAGAGATAATTAAGCCTCAATACTCTACATGGTGACCCTTGTGTTAAATATCCTATTATTGTTGGCAAAGTTTGAGAGCATACGCACCTTAATTTTCTTCTCTTTCTAGTTCATCCAGAATCTCTTGCTATTAAGTGTTATTCTCAGTTGAAAAGAATACCTTGAATTTTTATAGTGACTTTTTATGTTGTGTAGTGGCTTATTTTGATTGAAAAATTGCCTTGCATTATTAAGATCAAAACTATCTTGAGATCGATACAAACTGAGCACGAGCCATTTTCTACAACTCGACCTTGAGTTTCACTCAGTTTGAGCTCACTCGTATTTAATATAAGTTGAGCTGAGCCTAGTGCACCTCGCTCGAACTCGATTTGTTTGCAACCCTACTCATAAGGATTTCTTTGCATCACATTGAAAAATAATATCCACTCAAACTCAAGAATTATTTTTCTTCCTTTGACGCACTGAAACTAAAGCTTTTGTAAACAAAACTTGGTAAGATTCGAGTGCTCATGCCATTACAATCCTACATTTTCTAAAATCATGTGAATACAAAAAGTCTTTATAATCTCTAGCAACATATTGAAACCTTTCCGATCTTAGCAATAACATAGTAAAAACATTGTTACCATTACCAAGGAGCTCGCCCATGCTCTCTGGCATGTCACCTTTGTTACCTACAAGGCTACAACACCCCCACCCCCATCAAATACTCCGAGGCTTTGTTTGGTGTCCACGGGAAGAAAGACCAGGTCGTTCAATCCCGATAGGGGAATTTCAAGAGCACAACATATTCTTTTCCTTTCACGAGGAGAGATCTCCTCCTTGGGGATGGCCATTTTTTTTTTGAATAAAGACACCCAAAGGGCATCTTAAATCTGATTATCATCGAGGAAAAAAAAGGCCAGTACAATGGATAGACAACTGGACGTAGAACGACTAGTAAAAAATAAAATTACAATAAAAAGCATACTAGTCTTCTTCTTCCTCCTTGGGGATGGCCATTTGGTAGTAAAGGGGAGGGGGAGAGGAGAAGAACGGAAGGCAACATGCTAAGGGAGGCAGAGCTTCGCGAGGAGGCGACGAAGCGTGGTCGCACGAGAGGAACGAGGCGGGGGAAATTTCCGCGTCTGCGGAGGCTCGGGAGCTCCTATCTGCCGCATTCCGCGGCAGATTGGCAGGGCTTCGTAAAAACAACGAAAAATATGATGCGTTTGTGCAGATTCGAACTCGCGATCTGCAAATACTGGACACAGGTACCTAGCCAGTGGAGCTGCGTAGCGTGAAGTAAATAGAACTAATGGTAACGGCCATTCTGAATATTTTACTTATTTCGAACATTTCATGAAAATTCTGAACAAATTATTAACAATCATGAAAAAGTTTTGGAAAAATTGTGGCCAATTATTCGATTTGTAACCAAAGTTTAAAAATGGGAAGAATGTATGAATTTGTCAACAAGTTTTGAAAACAAGCAAATTTATTAAATTTCAAACATTTTTTGATCAATATGAACAAGTTTTTTAAAAATGTGACTAATTTTTAAATGTGCAAACAAAATTTAAAACAGGATTGTTTGAATTTGTGAACAATTTTTGAAAAAATGTAACCGTTTTTAAAAGTATAATTTTTTTCCAAAAATGGACATTTTTTTGCATCTGCAAACAAATTTTGAAATTCTGAACAGATTTAGGAGAGTGCGAACATTATTTGTAATTTACGAAAGAGTGAACAGAATTTCAAACAAGAACATTTTCTGAACTTATGAACAACTTTTTGAAAGTGAGCTTCTTCTAAAATGTATATTTTGAAAATGTGCAAATAGTTTTTGAATTTCTGAACAATTTTCTGCAAAATGAACATTTTTTTGAATATATGTACAAACTATGCAATTTTGAACAAAATTTGAAACCACGAACATTTTTTGGAATTCTTGAACAAATATTTGAAACACGGAAGTTTTCATGAAATTCCGAACAAAAATTTATAACTACGAACATTTTCAAAGTTTATGAACAAAAAATGATAAAATGGAACTTTTCATTAATTTGTGTACAAATTTTGAAATTGTAAACTGTTATGAATTTTTGAACATTTTTTAAAAGGAGCAAACAATTTTTGAAAATCAGTTTTTTAATTTCCGAACAAAATTTGAAAACAGAAACATTTTCTGAAATTTGTGAACAAAATTTGAGAACGGAAATATTTTCTGCAAAACTTGAACAAATTTTGAAAAATTCGTACATTATTTAAATTACAGAAAAAGTGGAAAAAAGTAAAAGAATAATAGAAACATAGAAATTAAAAAGTAAAAACGAACAAAATTTTAAAAAGCGTACATTTTTTGAAAATGTAAACTGTTATCAATTTTTGGAAATTTCTATAAAAGGAGCGAACAATTTTTCCAAAGTTCTTTTTTAATTTCTGAACAAAATTTGAGAACAGAAACATTTTTAGAAAAATGTGAACAAAATTTGAGGACGGAAACATTTTCCGAAAAACTTGAACAATTCGAACACTTTTTAACTTCCAGAAAAAGTGGAATAAAGTAAAAAAAAGAAACGGAAAATACGAAAAAGAAGAGAAAAATGAAAAGTAAAAAACGAAAGTGAAAAATCCGGTTTAGGAACCTTCTAGAATGTTCCCAAACCCGAAAAAATCGGCTAGAAACATCATAGAAGGTTCCCAAACCCGGTATCGGTGCAACGTTAAAACGGGTGGGCCCAACTTCAAACGTTCGCTCGCTCGCTTCTGCGAAACAGCGACAATTCGCGGCAGCGAGCGGCGAATAGGATATTCCCGGAGGCTTGGGTCCGCTGGCCAGGGAAAGCAAGGGTTTTGGGCTGGCGTGGCCCGCACATTGAGTCGTCCAAATGTCGGGCTTGATTTTCCTGGTGAGAGTTTACACGTGTCGGGCCTTGAAAAAAGGAAATGGGCCCGGGGGAAATGAGGCAACCAAATGAGTCCTTTTTTTTGCATGGAACTCTGACTTTATTTAACGAATGATCATACGGTTACAGTCTGCCCGATAGGCTAGTGACAAGGAAGTCTAGGCTCGCATCGAGCCAACAGTCCGTACCCTCCGTTGCACAGGCACGCTGTGCACACAAGTGGGCCGGGTAATTAAGTTCCCTACTGATATGCTGAACTGAGAAAGAAACAAAATTAAGGACTAAAGCTTCAAGTTCTTGAAAGATAGGCGCTGCAATAGATCTTGAGTTGCCGCGCGAACTCCATTGGTGACCAGCTCCATGTAGTCGACCTGCATTATCACATGTGACATTCCGCGTAGATGAGCGAAGATCACACCCTCCCGAAACGCTAGGAGCTCAGCAATGAAAGGATCAGAGACCCCCTCTACCGGCTTGCACCAAGCCCCCACAAAGGAAATGTGGGATCGGGCCACGCCGCCTGCTCCTCCTTTCAACGCGTCTGGGAATACTGAACCATCAACATTGATGGCAATCCACCCCACATTGGGGGGGTTCCAGCTCCGTCCCGTCTGCACCCCAGGGCGACGGTCAGGTAGATCGAGTATGGCCAGGGCTTCATGGATCCACTTGAGCGCTTGCACTGGGGAGAAACCCTCCTGATCGTGGGTCCATTTGTTCCTCGAGGTCCATATTGCATGCATGATCGTGATAATCTGACAACGAGCCTCGTCAGAAAACATCTCATCAAGCACAATATCCCGTGCCCATGTTAGCGGATGCAGCCTCGGTAGATGGAGTTCGAACCGATCCTTCGCCACGACCCAAAATTGTTTGGCATGTGAGCATGAGACAAGTGCATGCATTAAGTCTTCATTCATGGCCTTGCAAAGATCGCAGCGGCCAAGTGGCTTGATGTGACGGCGCTGTAGGGTTATGTAATCTGGCAGGATGCCACGCAAAACCCTCCACCAGAAAACCCCAACCTTCGGCACCACCCACAATTTCCAAAGTGCGGTCCATAACTGTTTATTTGCTGATGAAGTGTCCGTCATCGTCCCTTCCTCTAGAGAACTAAGCTCGTTCCGAGTCATGAGAGAGCGATACGCTGATTTTACAGTATAGTTGCCCGACTTTTCCAACGACCACGCCAAACTATCTTCCCCTCCTGATCTGTTGAATGGTATATTAAGAATCGCCTCCGCATCCGGGTGAAGAAAGTTTTGGCGGATCAACTGACATTCCAATTCCCAGTGTAGTCATCTATCAGCTCTGAGACAGTGTGTAGGAGTGTCGCCCCTAGTTGACTAGTAGGTTTCATAGTGACCGTGTTCGGGATCCAAGGATCGTTCCAAATAGATATAGTTGATCCGTCTCCTATCCGGTGGATCAATCCCCTCTCCAAAGCCTATCTGCCTGCGATGATAGCCTTCCAAGTAGAGGACGCTCCCTTGGGTATCGAGGCTTGGAGAAAATCTGTGTGTGGGAAGTATTTTCCCTTCAGCACTCTTGAGCACAAAGAATCAGGTTTGATCAGTAAGCGCCAGCCTTGCTTTCCAAGCATTGCTAGATTGAACATTTGGGGATCCCGAAAACCTAGACCTCCTTTGATTTTTGGCTCTGTCAGTTTATCCCACGCCAACCAATGTAGAGATCTTTTGTCAATAGAACTCCCCCACCAGTATTTGGCCATGGGCGAGGTGATCTCCTTGCAGACTTTCTTGGTCAGCAGGAAGCAGCTCATGCTATAAGTTGGAATAGCTTGTGCAATAGATTTCAACAGGACTTCCCTCCCTGCACAGGCTAGATTCCTCTCAGACCATCCACTTATTTTGCTACGGATACGTTCACTGATATGATGGAAAGTACCACTAGTGATCCTTCCAATGGCTGTAGGTAAGCCGAGATAACGCTCAGAGAACGCTTCTGCTGCAATCCCTAGAATATGTTTGATTTGCGCCCGGAGGGACTGCCCCGAATTGCCACTGAAGAAAATAGAGCTTTTCTCTTTGTTGACCGCCTGGCCCGAGCAATCCTCGTAGATTTGTAATATTTTCACAAGCCGTTCTGCACTTTGGGTCTTGGCAGCAAGAAAAGTGAGACTATCGTCAGCGAACAAGAGGTGACTAACCCATGGTGCATGGATACTCACACGGATACCTCTATCAATGTGCGCACCCCCATAATTGTTGAGTAGCGATGTTAGTCCTTGAGCGCAGACTAAGAACAGATAAGGTGAGACTGGACAACCTTGGCGAAGCCCCCTGGAGGGGTTAAAGTAAGGTAGCAACTCACCATTAACCTTAACTGAGAATCTGACGGACGTGACACATTTCATGATTAAGCCCAGCTGCACCAGCATGGCTTCTAGGTAATGCCACTCCACGCGATCATACGCCTTGAGCATATCCAACTTAACAGCACATGTATGATTCTTACCCTTCTTTCTTCTCCTGATAGCATGAATACACTCGTAGGCCACTAATACATTGTCCGTGATCAAGCGTCCCGGCACAAACGCACTCTGCTCATCGCCTATGACATCATCCAGAATGAGGCGAAGTCTGTTTGCCACAGTCTTGGCTGCAATTTTATACAAATCTGGGCATAAGGCAATAGGACGGTATTGAGAGATTTTCTGAGGGTACCTGACCTTTGGAATTAAGGTGATAGCCGTGTCGTTGAGCCCCGCAGGGAGCTCTCCCCCGTTCAGAAAACTCAGTATAGCCATTGTAATGTCATTCCCTACGACATCCCAATGTCGTTGGTAGAAACCTGCTGTGAAGCCATCCACACCTGGCGCTTTAGACGGCGCCATGTCAAACAATGCGGTTTTTATCTCTGCTGCGGTGTACTCCTTCTCGAGCAAATAATTCATACCAGCGGACACTCGCGGTTCTACACACTGCAAAAGTTCTTCCATTGGTCTGTAACCTTGAGTCTGGTACAGAGCTTGATAAAAAGAGGTGATCTCTTCCTTTACCTCCATTGGGTCACTGATGGTGTGGCCGTTTGATGAGGTAATGCGGTTGATCCTCGTGCGCTGCCGTGCTTGTGCTTGAAAGTACCCTGTATTTCTGTCCCCTGCACGTAGCCACAACACTCGGGATCGTTGTTTTAGCTAGATTTCCTCTTGCCGCAATGCTTCGCGTAGCTGCTTCGCGACCTCTTTCTCCTCGTCCGTTGGGCCGCGACAGACCGACACAGATCGCAGGCGATCAAGCCGCTGCTGAAGCTTTCGGACTTTCCGTTCCAGATTTCCAAACTCGTGCTGCCCCCACGAGCCCAGCTCTCTCTGAACATTTGAAAGGGCATCAACGATGCCTTGTAAACCTTGCTGACCCGCGCCCACATGCCACATGTTCCGAACCTTCTCATCATAATCCGCATGAGTTTGCCAAATGTTTTCATATCAGAACGTGCGTGGTGCTCGAGTCCATCCCATCGTCGCCCGCTGACGACATTCAGCTAGAACAAAGCAGTGATCCGACTCCACGCTGCTCACATGTTTGACATTGGTGAGTTCAAATAGCTGAAAGAATTCGGCGTTAGCCAAAGCTCTATCAATCCGCGCTTTAACATTAGAACTGCCTTGCTGAGCGTTATCCCATGTAAAGGGTACTCCGCGCCACCCCAGGTCCTGGAGCGCGCAATCTGAAACTGCTTCACGGAAAGCACGCATTTGTCTTTCCGGTCTTACATTCACACCAAAATGCTCATCCGCATGCAGGGTTTCGTTGAAATCCCCCATACACAGCCACGCCTCATGCTGGATAGCAAAAAGAGTACGGAGAAACCGCCAACTGTGGTGTCGATTCTCCACACGGGGCTCACCATAAAAACTAGTAAAACACCAACTTTTATTATTTTGAGTGACCTTCACGTCAATATGAGATTTACTGAAATTTTCCAAACTAACATCGACATCCCTTGACCAAAAGAGACCGGTACCTCCACTAAGCCCATCACTATTGACGGCAAAACAACCATGAAATCCTAACGTAGTTTTCAGATCTTCCACTCGTTGCCCCCTGATCTTCATTTCCATGACAAATAACAGGGTGGGGCCTTCTTGCTTCACAAGCTTGCGAAGCTCACGAACTGTCGCAGGGTTCCCAAGCCCTCGACAGTTCCAGCTCATAGCATTCATTGGCTCGGGCAGGGCTGACTCGTAGCCGCTGCCGAGGATTCAGATGATGGTGGAGTAGGCTTTTTCTTCTTTGCTTCCCTCTCAGTGAGAGACTCATTCAGATTTCCAGCTTTTAGAGCCGTTGGGTCAGATGTGCCTGCTCCATCTACATTGCCAACAACGGCCTCGCCATGTTCAGTGATCGCTAGGACTTGCTTCACCACCTGACGATAGACTTGAGTTGATTGCGGGGCCCCCTTACGCTTTTGCAGCACCGAATTCTTGACAGGAGATGTCACTTCCGGTCCCCCCTTCGGCTGAGAGTTTGATGTTTGGGATTCTCTTGAACTTTGTTGTTTCTCATGCTTGTCCCGAGCTGAGTTCTCTCCCGAATTAGCTTTCCTGCGATCCTCCGATGCTCGTAAAGAGGCCTTGAACGGGAGATCGCCGTTTTCGTCTCTAGTCCCGGGCGTGGGACAGAATAGGTCAGAGTGACCAAGCCGACCACAAGAGAAGCAGAAGTGGGGTATTTGTTCATACTCGATCTCATACCAATCGATGCTCTTTCTCTTAGCCGAGTTGACCAGAATCCATCTCCATAGGGGTTTCTGCACATCAATAGTTACTCGTGCTCGCAAGAACCCCCCTACTGGGTCAATTTGGACAACAGAAGCAGATTTATCAACCTACTGCGCAATCGCCAAACCACGCGTTTCGTTCCGCAGGTTGTAGGGTAGATTAACTACCCGAATCCAGACTGGAAGCTTGTCAAACTTGAGTTCAGAAGGTTGCATGTGGTCCTCAAATTCCTCTAAGATCACAACATGTTTGCTTATGTGCCAAGGGGATCCATCCCAGACGCGATCACTATCACGTTTTGAAGCAAATTCCGCAGCAAACATGTTCTCTCCAAGAGGTCAGAAAGACAAGCCTTTAGGGTTTCCCCAAGCAGGGCGTAGCGCGTTCGTGATTGTTTGTATGTGGAAGAGATTCTTGAACAACACCTTGCCTGCGAGGAGCCACTTCGGCGGAGAGCCATCGTCGGAGTCATCAATCACCAGAGGTGTCGCTTCCTCCTCTGAGATATCCAGTTTCCCAAGCGCCTCTTCCATCCGAGCCTGAGCCGAGCGAGGGGAGAGGGCGCCGCTGTCGTTCCGTTCCTTCCCACCGGGGCCGAAGACATCGCCCCGTGGATCGCCGGTGCGCCTCGCCGATTGGATCTGCGTGCGCCGTCAACGCCACCGAGCCCTAGTCGCCACCAGAGGGTTTTAGGGTTTCGGGGAAGTAAACATCCGTCAACCAAATGAGTCCTGACGTGGTCTTTTGGGTCTTCTTCGCTTCTAGTATCAACATTGAGTGTCGACTATGGCTTTGACACCTCACAATACCTTGTCACTGTTTGCACCCCGTTGAGCGGACTAGGTGCGTGAAGAGAAAAGTAGACATAAGGGGCAGTGACAAAGAAAGAAAGACTAGTATTTGTAATGGCAAACATAACCATTTCGATTTTTAAAAACAACATGCTAGAAAAATGTTACAGTTGATGAGTTCGAGTCCAATGTACTTTTTTTTTTCCAAACCTTGTTTACTCCGGCGCGGTTTTATGGTCATGCTTGATGTCGACGGTGAGTGTCGGCGACTATTCCGCATCATCTCTTAGAGCATCTTCAGCCGCGCCCCCAACAGGCCCCCCAAAGCCCCAGTCACGCCCCCAGAAGCCCAATTTTCGCTGGTTCGGCCCGAAATTGGCGCCGGTGGACCCAGGCCAACTCTGCCGCGCTGGGGGCGCCCGGGGGTGCCGGGGGAAGCATTTTTGGCACGAAAGTCTAGCGGGCCCGCCGAGTCAGCGACCAGCCGCGTCTCATCTTCCTCATCGTCTCGTTTTTTTGGGGGGAATCAATGCCAAGACTGCCGCCGGTCAGCCTTCCATTGATACCCCACGGGCGGCGCAGTGATGGCCTGGCGACTCGTCGTCCCCCTCCC
>NC_041386.1:715389153-715390652 GCF_002162155.2 Triticum dicoccoides | reverse complement strand
ACGCCGACCACCCCAACCACTTCCACGGCGAGATCGAGCACGTCCGGGCCTCTCTGCCGGAGGAGGTGCGCGGTTGCCCGGAGTACGCCGCCAACAACCACGCCAGCTGGGCGACGTACTTCCAACGTCGCCACGAGGAGCAGGTCGCCTCCACTAACAACGCGCCGGTGAGGGGGCGCCACAACGCCGACAACCGCCGCCTGTGGTGGGGCGTCCCATGGCGGACGCTGCACTATGTCCTCGAGCACCTCGAGGGCGACAAACCAGCCGTCGCTCCAGTACCCGGCAACCCCGGTGCCTCTGCCCCGCCGGAGCGGCGGCATTTGGCTGCCGAGGCGCATGGCGGGTGGGTCGTTGTCCTCCTCCTCCTCCCCCTCCCTCTGCTCCGGTTCGCCGACGCTCGCCAGCGTCAAGGCCGAGTCCGTGGAGGCGCCTCTCGGGCGGCGCACCCATGGCAGCACCCCCGTCAGCAACGAGGGCGGCCGTGGTTCCTCCTCCTCCTGCCTCGTCAAGCCGAAGACAGAGCCGGTGCTTGTCGCCGTGAAGAGCGAGCACAACGACATGGCCGCCGCCGACGAGGCCGCCCTCAAGTGGGCGCGCGAGGACTACGTCAAACTGGAGATGGAGCGCCAGCACCGCGCCCATGAGGAGATCATCGCCCGGCACCGCGCCGCGACGAGGGCGGTGTCATCGTCCTCGAGGACAATGACGACGATGCACCACCGCCGCCAACCAAGCCTGTCCCCCAAGGCGACGCAGGGCAGGGGTGCAGCAAGGACAGCGGCGCGCATGAAGGAGGAGGCCGACGGCGGCGGCGACTACAACGCCTTCGACGCGTTCTTCGTCATGTAGGAGGGGCGGCGGATGGCGGCGTAGTAGTTCTTAGTGAATGTTTTTTAGTTTTTGAATTATGTTTTCGAGTTTTTATGTACAAATATCAATGAATCGTCTAGTTTGACCGAATTTGTGTCGTGTTTGGCCGAATTTTGGCCAAGTTTATTTTTTAGAAAAACAACGTCTAGGTTGAGCTTGAGTCGGCGGTTGGGAAACCGACCGCCCCCACACCGATATTTTCGCCGGCGCGTTCTCAGGCGGTGCTATTTCAGGTCCCTGGGGGCCGAATGGCTGGAGATACTCTTAGTACTTCACCACCGTTTGTCATATGATTGGTGTGTACTCCAAATGGAAAGGGAAGGGGAGTGGGTGGGAAGGGAGAGAAAAGACTATTCGATACCAGAAAGGCTGCGAGCATAATCCAAAAGTAATAATGTTTGCAAAAATAATAATCCAAAAGTATGATCATAAAATAACAATCCCTGAGGAAAATAAAATTCCTCGTTTCAGTTTGAACCGGTCAACGCAGCAGTGCTCCCAGAGAGCTCAAGACTCCACTGCCAGACCGTCGGACAGGGCACACCACTCCAGGTCTCCATGCTCTGCTCCTCCCCCCACCTCGCCGAGGCGCAGCTCGCCGCCGCTCCTCGCCGTGCGTTCCCGGC
>NC_041386.1:715373879-715388802 GCF_002162155.2 Triticum dicoccoides | reverse complement strand
GCGTGTCCCCCGGCCCCGGGTTCCGGCCCATCTGTCTGCCGCTTCAGGTGCTCCCGCAGTCCCGCTTGCCCCCTCCTCCCCTGCTAGCTCCGCCCCGGCCTGCGTTCACTGGTTCCTCAAATTCGCCTGCAGCCCAGCGGGGGCGCCGGTCGGGCAGACCGGCGAAGGTGCCGCCACCCACGAAACCCCCGAGTACCGGAGGAGGGGTTCCCCTGGGGTTCGTGCCACGGCGTGGGAAGAGGGCAGGCGGCCACCAGCCCCGGGCGGAGCTCCGGAACTCCAACGAGAGATGAAACTTGTGAGCCCGCAGGCGGGTCTCTCGTCGGAAAGATACTTAATTGCCAGAAATACAAATTTATTTTTCTACATCCTGCCATGAACTGTGAGTTTAGATGACGCCTTTGTGGGTACGCGCTAGCTATATCCTTCCTGCCACCAATATATGACTGTTTCCAGTAACCAATTCTTGACTTATGTTCAGTAATTAGTAATTCCAATTATGTGTTTCCTCCACCCTTATGTATGAATGATTTATAAAGCTTATGGGACTGAGAATGAGAGAATTGTGATAGGAGCAGTATATTTTGCAAATATCTATCTCTAAATTGTGACAGTATCTCTCTACAGTGCCACTCAGCCATGGCCTAGCTCCTTCAACGATGACCGGAGCCGCTGGGGGGCTGTAAGGGCATCATCCTCATCAGCTGCAGCTTCCTCCACCATCCACTTCCGCGCTGCTGTCAACGCCGCTACTTCCATCAGGAAAGGTCGAGGCAAGTCCTACTTTCTCACTCCCCTGTTCTTTAGCATAAAACCGTGGCGTGCGTACCTGATATCCATACTGGTTTTACTGCCATTTCTTATGATTTATGAATTGTAAGTTGCAATGTCTGCTTATTAGTCCAGATCCTTGCAAATGCTCCAATAACTTATTATCACTTATACTTTAATGCAGAACATTTTACTCGAGTAGCTCCCAGTGGTATGATAGAGACACACACTGAGAGAAGAGCTGGATGGTCTTCAGGTCAGGTTTTGTTGTATCACTTAAAATCACAGTGATTATATTTGTGTACACTTGCCAAGCAAATCTGATAATGGGTTGCGTATGAACCTTCAGAATCCATTAGTGCCCAAGAGCTTCACAAAGTAGCAGCCTCTGTCCTGCTGGTCCTTCAGATCCTCACGTGGGCATATAATACTCTATCATGCTGATTTCTTTCAGTTTATTAATGATTTAAGCTTGTCGAAGTTTGTCATCTTAGCTATACCCATTCATTGGTTCATGAAGTATTTCTGTGATTTATTGCAAAATCTTAGATGTTCTGTTCTGCAACTCATTAAGCACACTGTAAGAGATGATGCAAGCTTCCTAGAAAATGTTAGTGGACAAACACACTGTTTTAGCAGTTGGCCGTTAGGTGGAGGGGTGAGGTTCACCAGCTGTCCAGGGTCTACCAGCGATGGCTGTTAGGTGGAGGCGTGAGGTCTGAGGCGGTTACTTGGCATGCGGCATCGAACTCTAAACAAGTTCAAGGATGCTGGCTTACCATGCCACTGGCCAAAGTGTTCTATGAAACTCAAGCATTTGTGGGTAGGTCCACATGGATGCCACACAGAAGAACAACTGCCGCATGAGCGCCATGTTGGGCCAAATCCACCTTTGATTGGGCTTAGGGTTTAAAATGTCAGGTTTCGATAGTTCGTTGAGATCGATGTTCGTACTGTTGCATCACATTAGTGCAAATCATACATTACTGATGCTTGCCATGATTCCAAAAGGGGTGATTTTTAGCACAAAATGTCATGCCCCTGTCCCAGTGAAATAGCAAGCCAACCATACAAAAGATGAAAATCCCCTACACAAAACCCTTCTATGGTATCCCAACTCATATCTCAACTATTTCCCACCTCACACAAACACCTAACAAGTTCAAGTGGCTGTAATTGAAAGGATCGAGATAGACCTAGAGGTTGCTGTGTAGTGTAGAACACACAATATTATTATGCCATATTTTGCAGTACCAAGCATGCCAAGATGGATAGGTCACTACCATTTTGATGAAAACAGCAAGAAGGAAAGATTCATTCATTTTGCTCAATCAAAATGGATCAATCGTTACCTGAACCATAGAATTGAAACGATGTGCACTGCTTGAGAGCTTTGGTTGAAGTGCTAAATTAGCAACAGAAAGATCTAGCTAATGGGCGAATACCATTTGGGGGATAAGTGAGTGTCCGGTTATCAGCTGCAGCAAGTGCAGCAGTACTCTCTTCGATTCTCCTCAAGTTAGCATCTAATGCTTGCTCAAGACTGGGCTTGAACTGCTTCAGGAGGACAGCAGAAACAGATAGACCACGAGCTTCCAGCAAGGAACAATGGCCAATTGATATTTGAACACATTTTGCAGCTGCTCTCAAGCCTCCAGCGGCTGCACAAGAAGACAACACATGCCTCTTTACCAGGAGTGCAAAGGACAAGACCTGCTGGGTAGCCCATGTAACCAGCTCAGATGCATAACATGACTCATCACCAAAAACTTCCACAGAATCACTGAGTACCTGAGCTACAACTGAAAAAACTTGATGAGCAAGTGTAGCAGTGTATGCCCCATCATATGAAGTGCTTGACAGATGTATAGTTTGCAAATTACATTGAAGCCTTTGATTATGTGCACCGAGTAACGGACTGTGAGCTCGAGGGCCATCACCAAGCCTTTTTAGAGCAGAAGCGGCAGCACGGAGCTCAATGCCACGAGTAGAAGACTGACAAGCAGCTTCAGCAAGCTGGTCTGCCAGCTTTTGACGATTATCAGAGACGGCACTTCTCAAAGCCGAAATTTTAGCTGTAGTTAGAGTTTGTGCCCGGTCTGCAGCAACTCGCTCCGCTTCATCTAGTGCATCTAGCGCTTCATCCACTCTTCTCTCAGCTAGCAAAACATCAAGCATGTCTGGGAAATCTGCAGACCATTTCTGTATTTCTGAAGGCTCCTGGCCTTCAACATTGGATATGCCCTCTTCTGTAGAACCTTCAGTGCCCGAAGTCAGGGAATCTATCTGAACTCCTTCAGATAGACCGTGGATTAAAGCTGCCTGTGTATTGAGTAAATTACTAATTGACAACCCCCAAGGATTTCTTCGTGTCGCATTGGAAGCTTGAGATGGGGTTGAGTCGAGGTTTTTTTCTCCGGTAACCGACCTTAATTGGTTCATGAAGTATTTCTGCGAATTTGTTACAAAAGCTTAGATGCTCTGTTCTGCAACACACTGTAGAAGATGATACAAGCTTCCTAGAAAATGTTAGTGGACAAACACAATGTTTTAGCAGTTGAAATAGTTTCGTAATGTAGTTTTTGGTGCAGGTCTACACAACGAAGTCGACATTAGCTGAAGACGAGTATCGTGATGGGCAAAGATGATTTTCTTGGTGGTCATATGGAAGTGATCTATTATGAGGCTGCATTGCTTGCCCAAAGAGAGCACATGGTGCAGGTAGGACATGTAAATCAGATATCCCTTGTCATCCCAGCACTCCGAGCTAATTATTTACTAATTTCAACGCGCAGTAGAGGCACACACGATATATTGCAGTAAGCCACTCTGTTGAACTGAGAGCATCTCTAATAGCAGCCCTATTTTAGATCACCAAAAGTGGTTGGAGTACAAAATTTGGGCACCAAAACTTGCTTTTTTTTGGGCACGAAAAAGTGGCGTGTCCAACAGCAGCCATATAATAAGGCACAACTGCTCCAACAGCTGCCTTAAAATAGTGCAGCCGCACGCATCACAACTTGTTGTCCATATTTTCTTTTTTGAGGATGTGTCGCCCACATTTTACATACGGCATAACAAAATGTATGAACTAGTTGGCATTGCCTAAAAAGGAAGGATGAATAACCATCAGTTCACTCTGAAAATGTAATAATTCAACGTTCATTTGCCTTTTCTGGTATTACTATTTGTAGAATTCAAGTTTGAATGGTGGACTGACAAATTGACTAATAAAGCCTAATAGAGATTCACATTCCTAGAACTGTAACATTTGGTATGTATCGATACCAGTGAGTGAGCATGTAGTTTGTGACATGGACTATGTAGCTTTACGGAAGTGGGATAAAATCTTGTTTATAGTTGAGAGAAACTTGAGAAGCTAGGGTGGACCTACCTTGAGTCCTGCAGAGAAGACCCTGGGGGGACAGCGTCGAATCCTACAGAGCATCCAAACTGCTGGTGTACAAATTCAGAATGGTACGAGAGTCAGACATCCTCGGTTAGATGGGTATGTCTTTCCATGTCTCAGTTTGTTGGCGTCAATGAAACTAAAAAAGCACTGTATGTCGAGAGTGGGTGACTTAGAACTGTTGATATGAAAATCAATTCCATTCATTAACTGACCATTATGTTGAACTGAAAACAGGGGCTGCTGGAACGACTGAATCGCGGCAACCCTAGAAATCAGTAACTGCTGTTACCACTTGCGTTCAGATTTCAGAGAAAATCCAGGGAGATAAACTTGAGCATACATATTAGCATAGATGGGGGCGATTTTCGGCTTGCCTGCTGCTGCTGCTGATGCTGCCGGGCTACCCAAACTGTCCGGACGGACGAGCGTCTGGTCACAAAAATATGACCCAGCTGGCTTCCCAAACCGGTCGCTCATGTTTGGGCTGACCGGCACCCTACAACTACAAACACAGCCCAAATCTGGGGCAGGTATGTGTAGGACCCCGTGGACTATCGGGCAAATCCTATTTGGCGCTTATGCGCCGGTTCGCCAACTGGGCCTGCAGGCGCTTGTAATTGGGCCAGCCCGTTTTCCCTCTTTTTTGTTGAAACCCAAAGCAAAAAATGTTAGTGCGGCGGCAGGGTTCGAATTCAAGAGCTCTTTGTGGAGACCGCAGGGCACTAATCACTAGGACACAAACTCACTAACCACTTGCGTTCAGATTTCAGAGAAAATCCAGGGAGATAAACTTGAGCATACATATTAGCATTGATGGGAGCGATTTTCGGCTTGCCTTCTGCTGCTGCTGCTGCTGCTGCCGGGCTCCCCAAACTGTCCGGACGGACGGACGAGCGTCTGGTCACAAAAATATGACCCAGCTGGCTTCCCAAACCGGTCGCTCATGTTTGGGCTGACCGGCACCCTACAACTACAAACACAGCCCAAATCTGGGGCAGGTATGTGTAGGACCCCGTGGACTATCGGGCAAATCCTATTTGGCGCTTATGCGCCGGTTCGCCAACTGGGCCTGCAGGCGCTTGTAATTGGGACGGCCCGTTTTCCCTCTTTTTTGTTGAAACCCAAAGCAAAAAATGTTAGTGCGGCGGCAGGGTTCGAACTCAAGAGCTCTTCGTGGAGACCGCAGGGCACTAACCAATAGGACACAAACTCACTAACCACTTGCGTTCAGATTTCAGAGAAAATCCAGGGAGATAAACTTGAGCATACATATTAGCATAGATGGGAGTGATTTTCGCCTTGCCTTCTGCTGCTGCTGCCGGGCTCCCCAAACTGTCCGGACGGACGAGCGTCTGGTCACAAAAATATGACCCAGCTGGCTTCCCAAACCGGTTGCTCATGTTTGGGCTGACCGGCACCCTACAACTACAAACACAACCCAAATCTGGGGCGGGTATGTGTAGGACCCCGTGGACTATCGGGCAAATCCTATTTGGCGCTTATGCGCCGGTTCGCCAACTGGCGCCTGCAGGCGCTTGTAATTGGGCCGGCCCGTTTTCCCTCTTTTTTGTTGAAACCCAAAGCAAAAAATGTTAGTGCGGCGGCAGGGTTCGAACTCAAGAGCTCTTCGTGGAGACCGCAGGGCACTAACCACTAGGACACAAACTCACTAACCACTTGCGTTCAGATTTCAGAGAAAATCCAGGGAGATAAACTTGAGCATACATATTAGCATAGATGGGGGCGATTTTCGGCTTGCCTTCTGCTGCTGCTGCTGCTGCCGAGCTCCCCAAACTGTCTGGACGGACGAGCGTCTGGTCACAAAAATATGACCCAGCTGGCTTCCCAAACCGGTCGCTCATGTTTGGGCTGACCGGCACCCTACAACTACAAACACAGCCCAAATCTGGGGCGGGTATGTGTAGGACCCCATGGACTATCGGGCAAATCCTATTTGGCGCTTATGCGCCGGTTCGCCAACTGGCGCCTGCAGGCGCTTGTAATTGGGCCAGCCCGTTTTCCCTCTTTTTTGTTGAAACCCAAAGCAAAAAGTGTTAGTGCGGCGGCAGGGTTCGAATTCAAGAGCTCTTCGTGGAGACCGCAGGGCACTAATCACTAGGACACAAACTCACTAACCACTTGCGTTCAGATTTCAGAGAAAATCCAGGGAGATAAACTTGAGCATACATATTAGCATAGATGGGAGCGATTTTCGGCTTGCCTTCTGCTGCTGCTGCCGGGCTCCCCAAACTGTCCGGACGGACGAGCGTCTGGTCACAAAAATATGACCCAGCTGGCTTCCCAAACCGGTCGCTCATGTTTGGGCTGACCGGCACCCTACAACTACAAACACAGCCCAAATCTGGGGCAGGTATGTGTAGGACCCCGTGGACTATCGGGCAAATCCTATTTGGCGCTTATGCGCCGGTTCGCCAACTGGGCCTGCAGGCGCTTGTAATTGGGCCGGCCGTTTTCCCTCTTTTTTGTTGAAACCCAAAGCAAAAAATGTTAGTGCGGCGGCAGGGTTCGAACTCAAGAGCTCTTCATGGAGACCGCAGGGCACTAACCACTAGGACACAAACTCACTAACCACTTGCGTTCAGATTTCAGAGAAAATCCAGGGAGATAAACTTGAGCATACATATTAGCATAGATGGGGGTGATTTTCGGCTTGCCTTCTGCTGCTGCTGCTGCTGCCGGGCTCCCCAAACTATCCGGACGGACGAGCGTCTGGTCACAAAAATATGACCCAGCTGGCTTCCCAAACCGGTCGCTCATGTTTGGGCTGACCGGCACCCTACAACTACAAACACAGCCCAAATCTGGGGCGGGTATGTGTAGGACCCCGTGGACTATCGGGCAAATCCTATTTGGCGCTTATGCGCCGGTTTGCCAACTGGCGCCTGCAGGCGCTTGTAATTGGGCCAGCCCGTTTTCCCTCTTTTTTGTTGAAACCCAAAGCAAAAAATGTTAGTGCGGCGGCAGGGTTCGAACTCAAGAGCTCTTCGTGGAGACCGTAGGGCACTAACCACTAGGACACAAACTCACTTTTGTACAAATACATGTTACCTTCTTTTATTCTTTCCCTGGTCGCGGTTCTTATTCCTTTTTCCTTTTTTTTCTTCAATGCCCGAACTGGGTTCAAATTCGTGAATCTATGTTCACAACTTTTTTTTCAAATATCATGAACTTTCATCAAATTCAATGATTACTTTCGAAAATTTATGAGTTTCAAAAAAAACGTTGAACATTTAACTCAATGAACTTTTTTCCAAATTCGATGAACTTTTTTCAAAATCGATGAAATTTTTCAAAATTGATGAACTTCTTTTTCAAATTTGATGAACTTTTCTAAGAATCGATGAACTTTTTTTTGAATTTGATGAACTATTTTCAAATTCGATGAACTTTTTTCCAAGTTTGATGAACTTTTTTCAATACCAATGAACTTTTTTTAATTCGATGAACTTTTTTTTAAATTTGATGAACTTTTTTCAAACTTGACGAACTATTTTCCAAGCCCACGTTTTTTTCAATTTTTTGTGCTTTTTTCAAATTCATAAACTATTTTTGAATTTGTGAATTGTTTTTTCACATTCATGAACTGTTTTTCGAAATTGGGCACCAGCAGCCCTAAGTGCTTCACCGCTACAGTACCTTGAGACGCTACAGTACCTCTTCTGTGCCTCTCGTCGCTACAGTACCTCGTGACCCGGCAGAGCGGCTCGAACGAGCGAGCGAGCGATGCAGAGCGCCAACAGGCCGGCCCAACTGACAAGCGCGTGGGCGCCAGGGAGCTTCCCTGGCGCCTGAAGCGCTGACTAGGGACTCCCGGACTATCGAGCTCCGACCACACACCGTTGGGTGGCGGATCTGACGGCTAGGACCTCGTGGTCGTGGACTGGGAGTTCATGCTGCGGGAGGCGAAGCCGGATGACATGGAAGAGCTCGCCCTCCGCATCGCATTGGTCGCGGTTGGACCAGGGCGACAGCGTAAGCTCTGGTTCCATGCCGTCCCCCATCGCCCGACGAAGCTGTGCAGGCAATGCCATAGATTCGGTTGCTCTGTGCCCCTCCAGGTACGCCGCCCCCGCGCCCTCCTCCGCGTGTTGTACCAACTCCGAAGGGCATCCCTGGCCATCGCCGGGTCATCATGCCTGCGCCGGCGCCGACAAGGACATGGACGCCCAAATTAGAGGTGCAAGTCGCATGTAACGAGCGGCGGCAGGCGAGTGAAATGTCGGCAACAGAGGAGACATTGGGCGCATGATTTGGAGGACCAGATCCTCGCGACGGTCCTTCGGCTCTCCCTCACAACGGCAGAGACGGACGCGCGGTGGCTCCGCCACAAAAACGCCAAAGCGTTCCGGCTAAGGGGCTCGTCTGGCCATGGCGTAGGACAGCACTATTCGAAGAACGATCGGCAACATCTCCTTCGACGAGGACCGAGACCTCACAGACGGCTCCAGCTTCGACAACGACGCACCTCCGGCCGTCGACGCCTACACGAAGAGGTACAATCGCACCGTCAACCACAAGGGGAAGTGGACGACTAGGAGATGGCGGTTTCCTCCGCCCTTCTTCGTCTCTTCGTTTTATCTGGGTTTTTTTAATGTTTAGTTAGTATTGTCCGGCGATGAACACTTGTTCTGTTGGTTGTCCTACCTATGACTGGTACTGTGTGATTGATGCCCAAATTATGTACGTTTGTTGCTAAATGTGTTGATCTACGAACTTTTATGTTTTACTCTCTCTGTTGTTAAATATAAGTCTTTGTAGAAATGGAGGGAGTACATTGCATGAGTTGCATGGATATACATGAGACGTTTACAGAGACAACAAAAATGAGGGTCATGATTCGTGGATGTTCGAAGTGGCAAATGAAGAGTGACCGGTCATGGTTCACGGACGTTTGAAGGGCCGGATTAGCTAGCGGCTGTAGATGCCCTTGGAGTTTTGCTATTTTCTTCAGCATGGCACATACTAGGATGCACGCAGCGCATAGGATTCTTCTGCCGTCCGTCCCGGTGTGATTTGATAAACAAAGGCAGGTGGGGCGCGGGGTCTGTATCATACTCTATCATGGTGGGAGCAGCACCGAAAGGGACCAAAACTCGTGGGCCGTGTCGGGCACGGGTGCGACTTTTCCGGCCGTCCGGCCAGATCTGGCCTCGGTACCGGGCATTTAATACCAAAGTTAATGAATTCCGGGCGGAACGATCAGGCAGGCGCGAGCCAGCTGCGCAAACAAGTTGTTTCCTACTCCGTGCTGATAACAGACGCCACACAAAAGCCGCTAGAGATCACGCCAGATGTGCACGCAAGCCGCGAGGCTCTCCTATCCTTTCTCCGTTTCCTCCTCTGCCCATGGCTCTACCAAACCTCGCCGCCGGGCACCCCCGTCGGCGGCGCCTGCCCGCCGCCGGGCCGACCAGGCCACCCGACGCATGCCTGCGCTGGATCGGACGTGTGACGTCGCCGTCGTCCAGGCACGGCACACCGCCGGACGTGTCGATGTAATCCTGGGCCGTCGCCGGATCGAAAGTCGCGGTCGGCGAAGCGCTCCGCGGGTGTCGACGTATGGCTGGGCCGCTGGATCGATCTATCCGGTGTCGTCGATCTTGGCCATCACTGAAGCACGACGTCGGATCCAACTCGTGGTTGACAAGTGATCGCCGTGCATCATCGGTTTGCTGTGAGGAAGCCAAATTTTCGTACCAGGTAAATTCCTCATTTTTTCTTTTGCGATTGTTTTCATTAAGGCCATGAATCAGTTTACCCTCTTTAGTCGTCGTATAATCCTCATGTTGAAAACCTCGTCGGTTATGGGAGGGATCGAAGTGGATCAGCCATGGCAAGTGGCGGTAGTCCAAATCTTCCATGAGACCTCCGGCAAAGATGGGATTAATTAACCTTCACGTTGGCAAGGAACACGGCTGTACACAGATCCATGCACAATCTCCCGGTCTCAAAACATAAAAAAAAAAGGTATAACCAGAAAATCTTTATTTATTTATTTATTATCAAGGCCTCGAATATTCTGCACAAGAAAGTACTGAATTTTGGTAGTAATTCCTCTAGTCATTGCTGTGCTGTACGTGATAATACTCCAAAGTACCTTGGTCGTATTGGGATGCCACGGTGCAGGTTTGTTCAGTGGCGAAAGAGTAGAGTATAGGATAACGAAAGGAGAGTCTGCCCACAGTCATCAATGATCGTGCCAGAACGAAACGGCCATGCCAAAGGTTTTACCTGGGCAATCCATATCTATTGAGTTTCTAGTTGCCGGCTCTGTGTCCAAGTGCAGCGGTGTTTGCAAACATATCATGGTTTGAGTTAACTTGCACAACGGAATCTGTACAACCATTTTGTCACCCAAGACGTATGATGTTCAACCTTGTATAGATAACACAAGGCAAAATGATGAGTGCACAAACAGATTGTAAGCTGCACCAACAACACAAATATGCAGAGCAAGCAGTTAATTCTTATGTCATCACGCAGACAAAAGTAAGGCCCAAATGAGATTTTGCGAGCAGTACACAGTGCTGGCCACCTTAATTTTCCACAAAAAGAATGCAGTAATGGAATGAAACATACATTCTTAAGGTCTGTCAAACAAGATAATAAAATTTTAGTTAGTTCATCAGTGCATCCAACTTCATTAGGTATTAATATTAGATCACTATGGTAACTAGAAAAAAAATTATGCGCAAAACGGTATGAATGGGGGTGTCTTGTGTCTGAAGAAGCAAAGTCCATTATGGGCTTCCCCCAGACAATTAAACGGTTATCTTCACTACATGCAAGCAGTCACATATGTTAACTTTTCTGAAATACATGAAAACAGAGGCATCATAAAGAAAATACCTTCACCTTGAAGAAAACATATTTAGCAAATTACTCCCATCTTCTGCAAATCAAATTAACCACGTAGATCAGCTAAGCCACTATGACAACATCACAGTAACTTAATTAACATGAAAGAAGATAAGAAATAACAAAAGAAGAGGTTATATTAACACTCTAAAATAGTGCAATGCCAAGAAATTCTATCGTGTGAAAATATGTACTACTCTCTCCGTTCGATAATATAAGAGTGTTTTTGACAGTAAAAAACGCTTTTATATTATGGGCGGAGGGAGTAATTTTTACCCACCGGAGATAAGTGATGAGAATTGGGATGGTTTTGATGTATTTATCCTGCAGGTTAGGATAATATATTCCTTGAGAAAACGATTTAAGATGATATTTCGATTGATTGTTGTTCTACATGAATAACTGCAGTTAAGAGTTAAATACTGTTGGAAATTTTAATTAATGGATTCGATGATTAATTACTAGACAACACAGCCAGCGAGTTACATGAAGCTCTAGATATTCCTTTTTTTGTCCTTCAAAAAGGAGCTAAAGGCTACGGAGGAACATTACACCTGCAGACTAACCATCCTTTAGTGCAAAAAAAAAGGTGATTCACATGGTTCAGAACTATTTTTATGTTCTCAGTACCATAGGGGATATAGCTAAACAAAAGGAAGGAAGTACAACTTTCAAGCAAGTAATCACTAGTTGCATATATTAGATTCACTTAAGTGAACATGTTTACAAGATTGTACAGATCGGATCACATGGACAACTCTTCAGCTTTCCATACATGACTCGTACCAAGATCCAAAAGTTGCAAAACAAAAAAATTGCGGTAAACACCCTAGATACCTAGAGCTTGAGCCAAACCCAGATTTCATTTTTTGAGGTTTTTTTTCATCTTTCTCTGTGTTTAATTTGCTTTGAGAATAGCATTCATATATTTTAATTTATGCACTTTATGACGTTTGATTCAAATGCCCTCTAACCAATCTAAATAACCAAGAACCAAGTACAGCCACGTTATTTGCCCAAACCAAGATAGAGATGGAAAGAACCAAGTGGCAGCCATGGAAAAGATCTCGCTTAGTCGAGTCAAACAACCATAAACCGATCTCGAAGGCCGTCCAAGAATCAATGGGGCACTGTCAATTTGTTTCAGGTTTTCCATCTTTTCTTAACTACAAGAGTTGATCCACTTATGTTGGAAGCTTTGGATTAGCTTTTCCTCTTTGCTTAGGTGTTAATTCCATCATGGAGGTTTGATGTTTTTTTTTTCTTTGCGAGCTAGAAAATCCTTCTACCAACACTTAGAAGCCGAGTACTTAGCAGCCCAAATTCTTGGGCCAGGGATTTTTGGACCGTTAGTTAATGGCTGACTATGTGTAAATCGAGCGATTGTCGAAACGTAGCACACACAATGTTCCGCTTTTGGGAACCTTCTAGAAGGTTTTTGAACCTTTTTTTTTGTTTTTTTTATGATTTTTTATTTTTATTTTTCCGTGTTATTTTTTTGTCTTTATTTTTTCATAAATTCATAATTCGCAAAAAGTTCAATTCTTCAAAAATTGTTCGGAATTTCAATTTTTTCCGTGTTTCAAAAAATTGTAGAAATTTTTAATATTGTCCACTTAAAAAAATTGTTCAATAATAAAAATATTGGAATTTCATTTTTTTTCACGCTTTTAAAGAAAATTTGGAATGTCAAACTTTTTCACTTTTTTCATAAAATGTTAAAAATTTCAAAGATTCATGATTTTTTTTGTTCAAGGCTTGAATATTTTGCACAAGAAACTACTGATTTTTTGTCAATAAAGTGTCATGAAGATGAAAAACAAGTATATATAGCCAGATGCTAAAAACTGGGCTCTATGTGTTGTAAAGAGTGTCCCGCAAGCCGGAGACAAACGTGGAAGCTTTGCCGGCGTTCAGACCGCTGCCACACCTGCGTCTGACCGCCCTGGCACATCTAAACCCCCCACTTGTATCTCCTGCGCTTTCCATCTAACGCGCCGCTTGCCGTGCCGCATTCATGCCGGCCCAGACATTGATGACCACGATTTGATCGGATGGGAGGGCTGCACAGATGGACGCGATCTCTCACTACCGGCATTGAAGCGGCGCACCGGCTGAGTCCTTGTCGCATCTAAATGGCCACAGACTACCCGTCTTCCTCCATTAAAACCCAGCATGTGGCGAGAAACCTACTCCGGCCACAAGTCCGTTCACGAGCCGCCCGTCATTAAACACAACGTCATTTGGCTCCAGTCGTCCCCTGCTATTTAAACGATGCCAGATGCCTCACAAATATTGCACCACACTCCGCTCCCATCTCATCCCTGCACACCATTTTCTCCACAAGCTCCATGGCATCCGGTGAGTAGGAAGCTTAGTTCTCCCGCATAAAAGCTGGTTGGGTGGCTCGTCGAGCCCGCCGGATACGAGCCAAGCAACTCTCTGATTCACCTCCGCTAACGGTCCGCGGCTGCAGGGCAGCTCGTGGAGGCAGAAGCTCCAAGCCGGCGCGTCATTCAACAACTCGCGCTCCAAGCCAGCTTGTTGAGAAGTGGTGTGTTGCTCCAGGCTGACACACGGTGGACCACGGCGGAATAGGCATCGCGGCTGCCATGGACGACGTCGTGTAGCACCGCTCGGGGGGCTCACGACAGTCTGACGAGTGGGTTGACGGACATGGGGCAGCGAGCCGCCCTTTGCGCTGAAGCATATACCTCCAGGGCCCACGGCAGTCCGACGAGCGGCTTGCCGGACATGGGAAAGCGAGCCGCCCTTTGCGCTGAAGTATATACCTTCGGGGTTCACGACAGTCCAACGAGCGGGCTGCCGGACATGAAGAAGACAAAGGGATCTGTCGCAGCCGGCCGTAGACTAGTGTAGTGTATTCGTGTCATGGGAATGTAGCTTCGTGCGGCCGGACATGCACATAATTTTACCTATTTTAGTTAAAAATATGTCCAGAATATAATGAATTTCGTCTAGTTATATGAAATCCGTTGCGTTTGATTGAATTTCATCCGATTTGTTGAAAAAGTGTATGAAATGTATACGGGCAGTGTTGGATGGGGGTCTCCTGCATCTGTGTCAGATGACTGGTCCCCCATTTTCGCGGACGGATGAGGGAGGAAATTTGCTGGTTCGCTTTGGAGATGCCCTTAGGAACTACTCCTCCCTTCGACTTTTGTATACAAGATCACATCATATTTTTATGTCTAATTTTGAACATTAGTTGTAAGCTATATGGCACAAAAAACATACCATCGGATGCAAGAATTTTCCAATGATGTATTTTCTGTCCAGAATTATTTATCATTTAAATGAATGTATCTAGATGTATTTTAGTTCTAGATACATTCATTTTCTTTCATTTTGATGACAAGTAATTCTGGATGGAGGGAGTAACTCATACTTTCTAGATGAAAATTACAAGTTATAATTTAACACCAAAACGAAGTGACCTTGCTTTGTGCTGTGCCTGCGTGTTTGGTTCAGACCATCGGAGCCAATCCCCCCGCAGCCTAAACAACTTCCTTTAGAATATCCTAGACGAACTCGCCCCTCGCTCTCTCCCCCCGAACGCCGAGGACCCGAAACCCTAGACGAACCCCGAACTCCGGCCGCCTCCTCCACCCTGTCCGCAGTCTCCGGTAGCTAATCCCCGCGCCGTTCATCTCCGTCGACCTGGTGTTTCTTTGGATTGTTGTGGCAGTGTCCCTAACCAAACGATTTGTCCCCGATCTCCTGCTTGTAGGTCCACCTTTCGACGAGGGAGCGGCGAGATGGTTCGCCGTCGTCCGGCCGGCGTCGGCCGCAAGCGGCGGCCAAGGAGACACGCATTCCCGGTAAGCTTACCTCTTGCTC
>NC_041386.1:715369154-715373625 GCF_002162155.2 Triticum dicoccoides | reverse complement strand
GGTTTCGAATCCCCAGGGTGTTACCCTTGATCAGCGCCTCCCCCCTCCCTGATCTAGGGTTCGAACCCCCCATGCCAGGCCTTCCCTTGATTAGTGGTACGGTTATCAAGTTGTGCAGTCTGAAACGTCTGTGTATTGCTCCTTTGGTAACAAAAGGAGACTATAATTTTTAGCCTATTGTTGTACCTAATGGTGTTCTTTGTTTGTTGCATCAATTTTTCCTGGCCTGTACAACTAAGTAACAATATTTAACCAGTACATTGCGAAACAGCAATTGTGTAGTTCTGAATCATTATGCACTATATAAACTTAGTTCAGAGTCTGACCTTGAACCTAATGTATTCAACACTAAGGTAAGGGAGATGAGGGATAAGCCATGAATGTATTGAGATCCAGTTCAAGTGACTGGTCTGGCTATAAACTCTAGAAATGTTGAAAACATGCTCATTTAGTTCTGGTGTGTCATGTTTGTATGACATCTTAGTTCTGGTGTGTCATGTGTCGCATCAAGTCTTTATATTCATTAAACTCGTGATCTTAATACAGAGTTATCGCTAATCAGAACTATTAAGAATTTCGCTTAGAAATTTATTTGTATGTACTTATTGTACCTGTTATCTTAATGTCACTTCAAGAGTTTATCATCCACTATTGTTTTATCTGATGTTAGGGAGCAGATGTTGCTCATTGCCAGATAAATGATTTACTTTCCTGATATGAAATATCCATTTTCACCTTGTGCTACATATTGTTGGAACTAAGAATGTATATGTAGAGTGAGTGATTTTATAGTTTTGTAGACATGATCTTTTTGCTTAACTAAGTTACAGTTGACCCGCCCCCCCTCCCTGGTTGTTCTTGACCATCTTGTTTTCTCTTTGTATCAAGAGTTAAGACACAACTGGTTCTTCATGATATTGGGAATGTGGTTCCAAATGACTAATTAGGATGCCGCTCTTTTCTTCAGAGGCATGGTTTTCCTTAATGCTCATCTTGCCTTTCCTGAACTCCTGGTAATGATGGCAGGATTGTTCCTAACTTCCATGACATGTCATTATAGAGGGTAGTGATTGGCACTTGATCCTTGCTGGCTTACTGGTCTGAATATTTGGGTGCTTCCTTTCATATTTTGTATATGTTTTGCACTTCAGTTGAACTGTTTTTAATTGGAGATACAAACAAACAACTATGTGTGAAATTTGGTTGCAGAAGTATTACTCACACGTATTCCTGAGGTTCACATTTTCATCAATTTCCTTACCAAGACAGTTGATTCAAGAAGAAATGTGTAGTTACAAATCTTCTTAAGGTTATCCTATTATTTTTAGAATTTGCATAGATGGTTTATATTATACTGACTTCAATTCTTCATACATAAACCTTCAAGTTTAACTATTCTGCAATCTGCTGGATTATACATTAAGCTCTTGAATCCTGGATTGTACATTATAATTTGCATTAGAGTTGTAAATGAAAAGTTTGTGATAAGCTTATGAAATTCTTGTTTAGGCTCAGGAGGCTGACCTTGCTGTGAAACGCTACATCTATGGGAGAGTAAAGGACGACGTAAGTTTCCTTTTTGAACTAATTGGTGCAGTTCTTATACCAGCAGTTTCAATTGCGCCTTTTATTAAGGCATTTAACTTGTTATTCATGTGATGTTTTAATTTTCTTTAGGAGTTAGATGATTATGAGATGCCAGATTTTCTGGAGGATGAGGCACCTGATGTTTATCTAAAGAACAAGGGACTAGTGACAATCTACAACAAGACAGCTCAGATACGCAGAAGGTCTGTTTTCAGCTGATTCCACCATCTATAACTCAAGCTAATGCACCTCTCACTTTGATTCATACTTTATATACTATGTCACAGACTTATCAAGATGCTGATTCTGCGAAGGCAAAGGTCTGAAGAAGCCATCTTCCTGGACGACAAGCTTGAGATGTATCTACATGAGGCGAAGCTTATACAAAAGCAAATCAAAGCTCAGCGAGGTCGCTTCTTTAAGCTGCCCAAGATCCTCGAGGAGGACATTATCCTTCTTAACTAGTGGACTCTTTCTGTATCGTTACAGTGCCTACTTCTCGCTGTAAACCCATCAACAATTTTGTCCACCTCCCCTCGCAAAGTACTAGTCTTAGCTTCATCATACTGGAAGAGGAGATTGTTTTGATAAGTCTACTTCTTGCTGTAAACCCCATCAATTTTGTCCACCTCCCCTCGCACAAGTATTAGTCTTACCTTCATATCATCCTGGAAGAGGAGATTGTTTTGAGAAGTGTTGAGCTGTTGTAACCAGGAATTACGCGGTAGTTATTTGCTATGTTAATTTTGACACTATTTCTGTGCGTTATCTTCTCAGAAACTCAACAAAATTCTGCCCTTGTTGTTGACTATTCTTATGGGGTATGTGGGTTATGGCTGCAGTGACAAGAAGGCGTTATGTAGAAAAAGCTGTTGGAAGTTTTTTTTTTTGTTTTAATTCTGGAACGGTGCCATTCAATACTCAACCAGCTCAGCTAAATCGCCGGCTCCGTCCAGGATGAGCCAATCTTCCTTCTCATCTCTTTACGTAGGCTGCCAATCATTGATCAGATTAAGACTTTATTTCTTGCATTCCACGATTCCCATAGCATCAGGACCATTTCTTCCTCATCCAGCACTGCCTGAGGACCTGCACACTGAAGTCTCATGCAAATAGGACAGCGAGTATCCAAAACCACCTTCTTTCTCATCCAGCATTGCCCAAAACACAAGAAAAAAAACCGAAGCTTCCCAGAGAGAGAGAGAGAGAGAGAGAGAGAGAGAGAGAGAGAGAGAGGGGGGGGGGAGCAGCGTCCAAGCACAAAGTTTTGAGTGGTTTGTCTTCCAATAATTTTTATGCACATGACATTTTTTGTAAATCTGTTAGGATTTAAAAAGGGTCTGTCTATTCAGCATTCGACTGAAATGCAAATGGGATTCATTCAAATTTCTCACAAGTAGATAGGGGACACATGTTTTCCCTTTTCCTGTATGTCAGCGAACAAATCCTACGGATGTGTAAAACTGAAAAAACACTGTAAATACAGTGTAATAACTATGTAAACTCCACTTGAATGCCCACATTAATTACACTGGAAACGCACTGTAATTCACTGTAACATACACTGTGATTACTTTGAACATGCACTGAAATCCCTTCTGTAATTACACAGAAAATTCCAGTGTAATTACAATTAGAAAACACTTGTAATTACAATTAAAAAACACTTGTAATTACACTTAAAAAATACAGTATAATCAGTCCAAATTGACTGCAAATAACATACTGGAAAATGCACACATATCTAAGCACCTGATATGTTAATAGTAGCTTGATTTTCAACTCATCTTCCCATGCCTAGTGAATTTCACCTCTGATGCACCTGCCAAATCACAGAGACAATGCACAGACCACATAAATTTTCTATTCCACAAGCACAAAACTGGCCAGTTTGTTTGAAAGCACCAGGGGCATAGCATGTACACTGGCAAATAAAAGCGTTTCTAAAGCACTATAATTACTGTAGCTGAAAGGCTCAAACTGAAATGACTGAAACTACAAGAACCAAGCAGTAGAAAATTACAGAAAACAAGCTGCTGAAAATACATACTAGAAAATTCTGTGCACAAGAAAGATTCTTATAAGAAGAAGAGTGTAGAAATCAAGCAATAGTGTGATTACCCTGCTGAAGAACTGGTCAGTTTGTTTTAAAATGAATGCATCCAACAAAAAAATTCACTGAAATGACACTGCGATTATTATGAAATACCCACTGTAACCACACTTAAAATTCCAGGGTAATTACAATATAAAAGCACTGTGATTCCACTGAAAATGCCCACAGGAAATACACTTAGATTCCAGTGTAATTACACCAAAAAAATACTGTACTTACACTGTAAATAATCAGTGAATCACAATTCAGTTTGACTGCAAAAATACAGTGCAAAAACTCAGAAATTCCGCTTAAATTCCCACTGTAATTACACTGAAAAATACACTGTAATCATAGTTTAAAATTCTGTAAATTACACTGAATTGCCAATAAAAACACATAGGTTTTAGAACGCTGAATACACTTAAGTTTCAGTCATTTCCATTTAGTCTTCAAATGGTAAAATGGAAGCAATACATACCCAACAAAGACAACCCAAAATGAAAGGTTTAAAAATGCTAGCAGACCCAACAAAGACAAACACAAAATGAAAGGTTCCACAATGCTAGCAGACAAAGACAACCAAGGACCAGGGGATTGCAGTTAAATTTTCAGGATGTTTGATTTGAGCATCTGGGCATACATCTACATGAAACGAGCCAGACGAATCAAGTTAGAGAGCACCTATCAGTGGAAATCAAACACCTATCACCACTATTAACCACATAACAAACCGCCAGCAGAATCACACTCACAGGGATCAAACAAGATCACTTACCATCAGAAGCG
>NC_041386.1:715351842-715368994 GCF_002162155.2 Triticum dicoccoides | reverse complement strand
CTACCATCAATACATCTGCAACAGAAAAATCCTAGGCCAATCCATCGCAACAGCTCATCTTCATCAAACACCAGAGGAATCAAAGCAAAGATCACCAGATCTAGAAGGGGGCATGAGCACCGAAACGTGAAATCCAACGGAGAAAGGGGTGAGACAACCAACTGAAACCACAGAGCACCAGAGAGGCAATCAAGCTCGAGCACTGGATAAGCTCGGAATCGCCATGAACTACAGAGGAATCGCCTCTTTTCCACCGATGTAGCGCTCTCTCCCTGTCGGTCTCTCTATCTCTCTGCCTGAAAGGGAAAACACAAAATGAAAGGAGAGAAAAAAGAAGCCAGCGGATGGGCGGTGGTAACGGGCTGGTCCTAAAAGAAAACCACGCCCGACATGAAAACCACCCGAAATTGTCAGCTCCAAGCATGATCTCTGCATGAGATCGAACGGACACAAATTTGAATGAAAGTCAATTGTAAATCACTCAACTGTAAAATAATTCCGTTTAAGAAATATATATAAACGAAGCTTGAAAAATGAAACTTGGTAAGGTGTCATTGTATGACCACTTGATGTCGAGGTTATTATTTTAAAGTGTTACACATAAGTACCGAAGAGATATCCACGGGATCAAAATTCGAAGGTAATTCCGAAGGGGGGCCAAAGTTTCCGGTTTGAGAGAGATGGTATAGCACCATTTAATTTGACTACATAAGTTTGTATACATGTATTATGCATGATTTACATTTACATATCAAATAATGAATTAATTTGGGGGTTGCTATGAAATTTGAAGGGAATCAATCATAGAGGGCTTCTACATCAACCTTGTTGCCCTTTCGATGATGTGTGAATAGTTCACCACAGATCTATGGGTCCATAGTGATTAGCTAGATGCTTCTTCTCTCTCTCTTTGATTTTCAATACAATGTTCTCTTAGGAGATCGATTCAATGTAATCTTCTTTTACGGTTTGTTTGTTGGGATCCGATGAATTATGGGTTATGATCAGATTATTCATTGAAAGTAATTAAGTCTTTTCTCAACTTTATTATGCATATTTATTATAGCTTTGTATTTCTCTCTGACCTATCCGTTTGGTTTGGCCAACTAGATTGATTTATCTTCAGTGGGAGAGGTGCTTTGTAGTGGGTTCAATCTTGCGGTGTCCTCACCTCGTGACAGAAGGGGTAGTGAGGCACATATTATTTTGTTACCACTAAGGGTAAAACAACAGGGTTTAACCATATTGCTTGGTTTTATTCTGTCTACATTATGTCATCTTGCTTAAAGTGTTACTCTACTTGTCATGAACTTAATACCATAGATGCATGCTCGATAGCGATTAATTGATGGAGTAATACACTGGTACGCGTCGGTACTATACAAACGGTTTTTAACCCCTTTCCGCGACGGCATTTGGAACCGTCGCCTAGTGAGTGACGGCGATAGGGGGGTCCTTCCCACACGATCCAGAAACCGTCAGGGATAGGGAGCCTTGATGCATACAGTTGTCCCTATATAACCGTTTCTGATAGCTCGAATATCCCAAACGCTTCATCCTTACTACTTGTTTGTGTTCGCATTGCCATCATAGTCAGAGTTTTGTGGTTTTACCTAAAACAAGGCAGATTCCAGGCACGGGAGTTTTCCAGGCAGATTTCAGGCACGGGAGTTTTACGATGCCTGGCACATCACAAACAGTTCATGATTATAAACCGTGTATGATAGGTAGACAATCACACACATTTAGTTTTCCCGCACCGTATGCGATAGTGTCTGACATCACACACGCTTTACAAATGGCAACTGTGTGCATTGTTACACACGTTTTCTCTCCATAAACCGTGTTGGATTATGATGTATATCGCACACGCTGTGCTTTATTAACCGTGTGCGTTGTAATGACCTGCACACCGTAATTTCGCCCTAATTTAATTGTTGCTATTTAAAATTGTACCTAATTTAAACTTGAAAGTAGGCTTTAGCTTTATTCATATCCATCAGGTTCAAACAACCAATGCTTCACAGGTACATATGTTTAAGAATTACATAAGCATCAAATAAAGAATGATGAACCAGGGTTCTATACTTTAGTATGATAGATGGTAAAGAAAGAGGCGACAGACATTCCGGTTGGTGAACAAGGTGAAGCGGAATGGCCCTATTGTGCTTTCTTGGATGCAGAAGGCATGCAGGACTCTAGTCCAACCCCTTGTGATGGCCGACCACCAATCATGTAGTTTGAGAGGTAATTTTGAGTAAACTGCTTCAGGATCCACTGCAAAAGAAAAAGATTCAGACATTTTCATCTAACACAACTTATTACGGGCAGTAAAAAGAAGGCTACAGGGTTCATACTTACCATCCTGCAGTTCACTGTTGTCTTGCATAAAGTGTAAACAAATAGTTCGATTGATGTCTTTGGACCCATTTTAATAACAATCTTTATCAGTTTCCTCACTTGATGCTGGTTCATGAATATCTCATTGCCCCAGAAAGGGTCGAAGTGTGGAACTTTGGCAATGATATATGTACCTAAAAGCACCAAGTTAATATTAGAGGCTAAACAACAATTGAAAAATGATGTACTACAACACTCCCTCCATCCCATTATATAAGATTTTATTACATGTATATCTAGAAATCATCAGAACATTAAGGTAACACTCTTCCTTGTTGCTATGTAGCCTGAGATAGCATATTTAGTCATTCAGTACAATTTATGTTGCTATGTAGCCTCAGATATATTAAATATGGCCCTAGTTAACCTAGTGATAAATGGGTTACAGATATATACCGTGAAATGTCTGATTCGACGATTAATCCCTTATCAACCCCATGCTATATGGTACCAGCTATCGATATCCTGAACAATGAGTAAATATAAGCAATGCGATGAAACTAACCTTGATGGAAAACAACACTGTTCTCAACATTGTCCTACATGAGTACATATAAAGGCATGTTAAGCACAACAGGCTAAACATCAACCAAATATATCCATGGTAGACAACATAATCTACAAATGATAGCTTCAGTGTGCAGGCTTAAGCACGCTAGTTAAGCAAAATAAGAAGTGGAAAGGTGTGTTAACTGCATCAGACATGACATTTAAAAACAAGCAAATAGTCATTCAAACTGGTATTGTGCAGGTCTAAAGTACACTAGTTATTGTTAAAAAAACGAAAATGCATGTCAACTACAATATCCTTAACAGCAACCAAATATCGTAACTCATAGTGGTATTGTTGAAACTGTTATTGATGAAATTGAACTGCACGACAAATAGTTGCACATATAGAGTATCACATTGTGAAGAACTAAAATAAACAAGTCATAAGGTCATCTCTAGCCGATCCTTTAAAAGTTAAAGGACTAAAACCCTTATTGGATATATATTATTCTGATTACGGGATCAGAATATTATTCTGATCACGACATGAACTTCCCGAGTTACATGCCTGTACTTCTCTCTGTAGGAACCCGACCTTCGGGCTATCTTCGCAACCGTGTCTCATCGCGCGAATTATTCTGGTTAGTCGTGTTCTATGTGATGTAAGTGTAATTTAGAAACGGTTTTTAGTAACTAACCGTTTTAAATAAGAATCTCGTTTGTTGGTGGATTTTGCTCTCGGGTCGTGAAGAACTTGCGCTTTTTTGCAATTTTACTGCCTGAGTTGTTCGACTTGAACTTCTCCCGGTGCTAGGTTGAACTTCCGCCAACATTGCCCAAATGAGGCTTGCGATATACCGTTGGAAAGCTATGGACACGGGTATCATGACCCAAGTTAATTTTTTTGGCAAAATGTAAGCGGTTTAAGAGTAGTTTTAAAAACCGTTTTTCTTCATACAAAAAATGTGAATCGTATTTTTGATCGCATTTCTAAACCATTTACCGGAATGAGGTAAATAATATGGTGTTCAAAAGCTCCTGCAAAACCGCTCTTTCTACATGTTGAAAGTTTTCTCTAATTCCCTATTGTTAAAGAGTAATTTAGAAAATCGTAAAATTTCGCAAACCGAACAGCCGAGTTAGTATTTTTTATGTCATTTCTAAACGGCTAATCCAATTGAGGCAAATGACATGGCGTTGGAAAGCTTATGAAAATGCGCCACTTTTCAATGTTGAACATTTTTTCTAATTTTAAACGGTTTAAAAGTAATTTAGAAAACGATACAAGTTCCATCGAGTTCGTATTTTCAAGCTAATTTTTTAACCGTATGTCCGAATGCAGCAAGTGATATGGCGTTAAAAACTTGAGGAAATGCGGAAATTTTTCGTATATATTGTTTCTCCTGATTCCTTACGGTTTTAAGTCAACTTTTAAAATGGCTAAACACATATTTTGCCATAATTTCTCCAAACTTTATTGGAATGGGATAAATAATATGCCGTTGAAAAGCTACGGAAAATCGGAAATTTTTCATGTTGATGGTTTTCTCTGATTCCTAGCCGTTTTCAAGTAATTTGAAAAACGACGAGATCATGCATTCTGCCTTTGTCGCGAAACAGATTCTTCGAAAATGCACCGCGTGAAAAACTTGAACTTCTCGGCATGTCAACTTCACTCGTTTTTCATGGGCTTTTTTTGCTCGTAGCTCTTCATCCACTCACCAGAACACTCACCGGAATTGAGCGAGTGATATAACCGTGTAAAGCTGCTGTAAACACGCATCTTTTCCGTGTTGATCATTTTTTCATACTCGCGAAGATTTTAAAAGACTTTCATCAGAAATTCATTCACTGTAGTAGTTGAACTTCCTGCTGCTTTTGTGACATATTTTCGTTTGTAATTTTCTCGGCCATTCATCAGTGTTACACAAATGATATTCCTTTTGTACAAAGCTCTCTCACAATAATTTTTTAACTTTCTCCGACCGAGGACTTGAACTTATAACAACAACAAAATTGGACCTTGCCTTTTAATTCAGTTTTCCTCATATTAAACACACACCATGTAGTACATAAATTTTTTCCATTTTTATAATTTGATTTTTTATTTTCTTTTTGAAATCAAATTGCTCCCAAATAATAACTGAACTTCTTTGTGGATTGAGAGGTTTATTTTAAAATGCAAAAAAATTCCTATTTTGTGTTTTCGAACATGGAAGTACAAGGTGAACCTCTCGCAATTTTTTTTGAACTTCCACGGACATAGCACTTGAACTTATTTTAACAAACCTTTTAAGCTTTTTTTATACTTTTATTCTTATCGAAAATGCATTCCTTGCAGTACTTAAACTTCTTCTTGTTTTCACTATGAATTTCTGTCGCATTTTCTTGTATATGTCGAATTACACGCAATTGAAAGTTGGACATCATTTTTTGCCATTTTAAAACATGTAATTGGAGGTTGGATGTCCTGCAATATAAATTCTGAACCATCCACGGAGGTGCACGTGAACTTCTTGCAATAAATATGACTTTTTTATATACTTCGAACTTCTCTGTTATTTTCGATTGAACTTCTTAGTTTTATTCTTAGAAATATGTTTTCTAATAAGCATCAAACATTTTTTAAAATTGAACCTCATATATTTTTCCTAGAAATGGAAAGAATTTTAGTTTTCCGTAAACATCAAACTACTCCTTTCATTTTAATTTGAACTTCTTTAATTTTATTCTTTAGTAACGAAGAAAACCTGTGTTTTTTTTATAAATATCAAATTTCTCTTTTTTTTATAATTTGGACTTCTTGGTTTATTTGAAACACTTTCTTTTTCCATTTTTCTGAAACCATAAAACAATGTTCTTTTTAATTTGATCAGAAAAATTGAGTTTTTTTTATAAATATCAAACTTCTCTATTTTTATAATTTGGACTTCTTGGTTTATTTGAAATACTTTTTTTTCCTTTTTTTGAAACCTTAAAACAATGTTCTTTTTAATTTGATCAAAAAAATTGAGTTTTTATAAACATCGAGCCGCTTCATTTTTTTAATTTGGACTACTTGGTGTTATTCGTTAGTAATGGGAAAATTCCTAGTTATACCATAAACATAGAACCGCCGAGTTATTTCAAGTTGAACTTCTAGTTCTTTTTTAAAAAAGGGCAAATTTTGTTTTATAAACTTTTTGAACTTGCTAGTTTTTTTAGAACAAGGATAATTTCAAAAAAAAACACCGAAATGATTTTTTTTAATGTGAGGCTCTTGGTTTTATTATTAAACAGAAAAAATCTGTTATTTTTACTAAGATTGAACTACTCCGTTATTTTAATTTGAACTTCTTTGGTTTTATTTATAGAAACAAAAAAATGATTTTTTTTACCTTGCATGTTTAAATTTATTTGAACTTGCTCAGATAACACATTCGACTTTCTCGGATACAACATTTTGAACTACGGAAAAAAGCCAAAATTTTGCCCTAAAGAGCATGTACAATTTTCTCCAGATTTTTCAAGAACTTTCAAGAATAGCCAAAGCTACATCATCGGATCTGGATTTCAGAGCAAATACTTTTCAGAAAAGAAAAGAATACAAAATAACAAGGGAGATCTAGCTGAAGGAATCAGTGTTGAGGGGGAGTGAATTATTGAACGGTGATGAAGACCATCCCCAAAAAAAATCAATAGTGGCAGCATCAACCACTGAATAATCCATCAACTCCACGTAAAGTTGTTGTAGGTTCTATACATGTATATATCTAATTTTCTTTACATGTGACGGTAGCATTGAAACTATCATATTTGTAGGCAATATGGTTTTGAGGCTAAGGGAGGCCATCTCAAGAATACACAGGATGTGAGATCGCATCCATCTCCGTGCCTCTGGTGAACTTATTCCCTGCCTCCGTGGTGACCTTCTCCCTGCATCTGTGGTGAACTTCTTCATCGATCTGTTCTGTCGGAGTTTTTGGTCTTTTTTTCTCTGACGGACATTTATATGCTGTCAGTACATGAACTTCTCACGCGCGCTAGAACAATTATTGAGACAGTAGATAAAGAGTAGGAGTAAATTGTAGCAGCCGTCAAACTGACACAAGAGAAAACACCATTAGAGCCGTCAAACTGACACAAGAGAAAACACCATTAGAGAGCTGAATCGCTGTTGCACACATGTACTAAGAGAGACAGAGAGAGAAGAGCAGCTGTGTGCGTGCACAAGTGGACACATACGCAGAGAGCTGCAGCTGCACCCGCAGCAACTCATGGGCAGTCGCGCTCGACATACACGCGCTAGGAGGCGGAGCATCAGCGCGTTGTGGACTTGGACTGTAGCCAAGGCACAATTTGAACGGCGGCCGGGTGATGTCGTGTGTGGGGCTGCAGAGAGACTAGCTGAAGAAGTTCGAAGAGGCGCAGGTGCTTGCGGAGATGGGAACTGCGGGTGGAGATGGAGGCGGTTGGCCGCAGCGGCAAGCTCGGACAGAGGGAGGCGCGCGCGTGAGGGTGCCGCGCGGGCTGGCTGGAGTGGCGCGCCGGCGAGTTGGGGGTGGAGGCGCGCCGGTGGGTCGGGCGTGTAGGCGTGCGGGGACGGAAAGATGCAGGCCCGCTGTGCTTTTGTGGATCCTTATGCGGCGACCGGGAAGGTAAGAGGCGATGCGCCGGGCGGGGCGGCGCGGACGCCGAGGTGGAGACGGGATCTGGCCGGCTTCAGCCGGATCCATGCGTGGCGGCGCTCGGGGGTGACCTGCATCGGGCGGCGGCGCTCAGGGTTGGAGGCGGGGCGCGCGCGGTCGGTTGGGGTTCAGGGATGCGCGCAGGCGAACGGCAAAGTGGGCCGCCGACGCCGGCGGGCTGGGTGAGCCTCGCCGCGCGGGGGTCTGTGGGGAGGCCGACGGGTGCTGGTTGGGAGGACAGGGACGGTGCGTGGGGGTGGGGGGAGCCAAGTGTTTTTCTTCTTTTTATTTACTAGTTCGGGAGTTCGGGAACACCTCGATACGAACATCTGTGCGTTCCTACGGGCTAACAATGCATTATAAATAAATGATAAATAATTACATTATCTTTAAGGTCAAAGCTCATTTCTTTCTGGAGTGTTTGAACATCAAACGGGCACCCAACATGCTCCTCAAAATTCAAGCTTCTCGACGGTACAGGCTATCTATGATTTAATCCTCAAACACACGATCCCAACACAAAAACCCCCACCTCATGACACACCCTTCTCTTTTCTTCCAAACAGGATTATCTCAATTTAGTCGTGCAGAGCAAAAGCACAACCAATAGTTGTTTTGAGCACCGACGCAACTCCTCGGGTAAGGGCCTCGAGTCAAGGTAGATAGATAACACGCGATCCCAACATAAAAAACCCTACATCATGACACACCCATCCCTTTTCTTCCAAACAGGATTATCTCAATTTAGTCGTGCAGAGCAAAAGCACAACCAATAGTTGTTTTGAGCACCGACGCAACTCCTCGGGCAAGGGCCTCGAGTCAAGGCAGATAGGTAACACGCGATCCCAACATAAAAAACCCTACATCATGACACACCCATCCCTTTTCTTGCAAACAGGATTATCTCAATTTAGTCGTGCAGAGAAAAAGCACAACCAATAGCTGTTTTGAGCACCGACGCAACTCCTCGGTAAGGGCCTCGAGTTAGGGCAGATAGGTGCTCCACACTGGCACCCGTTGAGGCACACATACACACAAGACTGACTACATGGATACTCCATCCGAAACTCTATCGCCCGGCCCATGGTGACTCTTGGTAGCCCGTATGGAGCCTCCGCGACAAAATCAAACCCACACCAAGAACAATTCCACAAGTTTTGATTTTATACCGATAAAAGAAAGAAGAACCTACATTCGTGGAACACCTACAACTAATTATAACTATAGGCACGTCCAGGGAGAGGACTAACTGTTGCCAGGTCCACGGCCATCCCCACTGCGACCGGCCACCCTTGGGATGTCTACGGGCACCTTCAACGCCTCAGCCACCGGCACGACCACACCCATGGCCAACGCCACGGTCATGGCCTTCAGCATCACCATGGCCACGGCCAGCACCATGTAAGAACACAACCATGGTGTGCTGATATTTGTCCTCCGGCTCCGCTAACTCCTAGGCAAGCTCCTCCGTAGTCAGCACCATCTGTGCAAGCTTAACATTTTCATTAATCTTGTATAACTGAAATTCAAATAACATTCTGCTATGTATCAGTATATCTATGATGAGAGCCAAGCTTAACATTCAGCTATGTATTGTATAATTATATTTCCATAGTAATACATCAGACATCCTACTATGTTGAGTATAGCTCAGATTATTTTCTTCTGCCTGAAGAGTGGATTACTGCCACATCCAGTTTTCAGCATGCAGATTCAGGTTCATATATACGTGAACCTGGTGTAGGATTGTCAACTGAATGTCCATATATATGTGACCCTGGTGTAGGATTGTCAAACGCCTATAAGCATGCAGATGCAGGATTTTGGTTGCCTCAGATCTCTCCACTCCTTAGGTCGTCCCTTCTTAACGACATGCAGAGCTAGTTACAGATATGAGAATAGGATAGAAACCAAGTAAATTCAGTATTCCCATCACTCAATACTCAATCGGCCTCTCAAAATTCCAACCGATAAGATAAACTATTGATCCTACCTAACAAAGCGTGAGGGGAAGAAAAGATAAAATTCAGAGTACCTAAGACTTTTTTCCCACTATGAGTAGAGGAGTGAAGCATTGGAGCTGTGCAGCACAAAGGACATATGCAATCTTACTAAGTTGAAGGAGTCTTGCAGGTATTCCTTTTGGAACTTCACATAGAACTCAAACTCTGTCATCCAGAAGTACTGTAAATATCATTTGTCAACGAAGTAACATTAATGATCAACAAAATGAGAAATGAAATGAGCATGAAAGGTTACCATATAAAGATCAGTGTTCCCATACTTACACCCACTAAATTGAACGAATCACTAACTAAGGTTGTGAAGAGGGTGGCATGTTGGTTTTCTAGTGGCCAATTTCAAAGTCATAGGTAGAAGAATTTCGACGAACCACTAAACGATGAATGTAAATTTGGTACTTGAAATAACGAACAAAGTATTTAACCCATTTAATTTTATTTCCCAATGGGCTATCATCATACAAGGACAATAAAGACAGAAATTTAAATATGGTATAGGCAACAATGATGGAAATAAATAGAATAGGATGCCTGCTTCTATGTTTAAAGCTATCCAGATCATACTATGCCGAATTATCGATTGTAATTTGTCTTACACAAAAATAATAATCATCAAGAATATAAAAGTACCATTTCCTATTGAGAACCACTTATTTCTGGATCAATCATATCCACGAGTTCTCTTTATTAGACGCTGACATTGTTGACGTTTCAGAGCTAGTGGCGAGGGATTTTTTCCCCAAGTATAAATGCATATAGTGAAAAAGGTAAACACACTAAGTTGATCCATGTGCGACCAAACTAAGAAAAGAGAAAAGATTATCCAAATGTGGATTTTAGCAGACATATCTGATTAAAGTTGGCCATTTAAAGGACAGACCCAGTGCATAGAAGCTCCCACACAAGGTGGGGTCTGGGGAGGGATTATAGGAACCTAGTCTTACCCCTGCAAAGTGCAATGCAGAGAGGCTGGTTCGAACCCAGGACCTCTTGGCACAAGTGGGGAGGACTTCACCACTGCGCCAGGCCTGCCCTCTAAAGTTGGCCATTTCCGCTGTTTATTTTAAGAAACAATATATGATAGGCTAAAATGCTAAAAAAGCTCTATGCACTGGCACGTTAAAGAATCTAACACTTGAGGAATTCATCTTGGCCTACAATATGTATAAGAGACATAGACAACATGTACTCAGCTGAAATGAATGAGTTCAGCATGCATTATTGCATTATCTGAATTAGAACGGTTGTGTAGTGAAAAAAGGAGACAGAATCTAATTATCTGGCATGTTCGGTCATGAATGGAAATATTGAGAGTATTTAAAAATAGCTCTCTATATCCCTCTATATTGCCTTGTTACATATCTACCAGATGGAGCAAAAGGTTACCCTAAATAAGTTATAGACATCAATTTGTGCTTCCGAAACTACTGTGAATCGTGTAGCTAAAAATTTAGAACTTGTTAAAATAACATGAGAGATTAGTTAATAATGTAGATGAAGATAAAGCGAAAACATTAAGGTTCAGCATCAAGTGGTTGCTATACTTGCATATTGTTGTAGTTTTTTTAGTCCAACTGCTACTCTCATACAGTATCAAATATCGAGAAGAACTTGGCCAATTGCAGTGAATCATTGAGATGCTATAGAGAATATCCAAGCCCATAATGATTAAATAACAACATAAGAAAAGAGCATGAGTGAACCAGTGACACTATCGGATAACTTAAATTATCAAATAGATCAATCAAAACTACTGATTTAAATTATCAAATAGATCAATCAAAACTATTGATCAAGCAGCTACGCTGAGAAGATGTCGAGCATGGAGCACCCTGAAGGTTCTGCGGGTGAGCGTGCACTCCGGTCCTGCACTTATATGTCACCATGTAGAAACACACACATGGCATTGTTAATTTCTACTGTCGCTAGCAGATTGATTGCAAGCAACGCGGGGATGACCCTGTAAAAGACTGAATATTGGCATGAAGGGCAAGGAGAGAAGGGCATACCTCGGTGGTCATCGCCGCGTCGTCAGCTACGATCTAATTGCAGCTCGTCCAGAGGGTATCGGAGATGCCGCTGCAAGTTTCTGCTCCTTGGCATCAGATATATAGCATTGTAAGTCTGATTTCAAAATAAATGTTTTCTAGCCCGTTCCATCCTGTTTTCAGCAATCAAATGTTTTGACATAACATCTCAAACGTACACTGATGTTCATAAGAAAGAGATCACCTCCAAGGGGCTTTTCCTCAAATAAAAATATTGTGAACTGGAGTATAATATATTCTTTTGCCAATCTCACTACAAAATATAATCATGACCTGCAAAGGACAACTATTAAGCAATGGCAAGAGATACCTAAGACGTTTCGTGGAACGGGGATTCCAAAATAGTGAATGGTAATTTTGATATAAGCAAATGCATGATACACAATCTACCTACAACTTGATATATCTTTATCCACACTAAAAGTAGCAGCGACCCGGAAAAATTGACTGTCCTAATATAGTGCTAAGACAGTAAAGAACATAAGAAATCACCATGAGCTATTTTGGAAGCTGCATTTAACATTAAGACAAACATATGCTCATTTTTTTAAAACAACCCAAATGTATGTCTAACCGCAACACTCAAGTAACATCACAATTTGAAGAGTACCTATTCTAGAATAGAGTTCCATAAAAAAGGATTGGTCTAATAATTTCCTAATTATTGCTGGCACCTGGCAACCATGAAGAGTGTAAAGTTCATGAAGTACTGTTGTGGGGATAATCCCATTTCCAGGAGAAAAATATAAATTGACGCTATGATCATTTCCATATTCACCTCCATGAGCTATAAAGCTTAAAGACCCTGCAGCTTAGAAATGACAACCCATTTGATCCTAGCACATCTACCAGAAAAACTGAGTTGAGAGTGAATATGTTGACATTTGCTAAAAAGCAGACAACCACAGATGAGTGATCATGGAGCTAAAATCTTGGACATATTATGTGTGATTGAATACAAATTAATGTATCACAATTAGGAGCTCCATTATAATATCGGTGGAGCAACAACCACACAACTTTCAGCTACAACCACCAAAAAAACTGAATCCATGTCCCGCCGCTTGATGCTTACGCAGTCTGCACACGTATCCCGTACTTACAAGAGGATATGTCAGAAGAAAGCCTCTCGATACTGCCAGCTCTGCACCAACAAACTGATCTAGGATAATGAGTCTAAGGACTGAATAAAAAATGAACACTAATGAACGAAAGGGAGTAAGAATAAGATAACTGAAGAATCTAAAGTCTGAAGAGAAAAAAACTGAATAATAAATGACTTATACTATAAACTGAACCAGAACTAATAATAAACCGTAGAGAATGATCACTGAAGAATAAGGTGTCATATGCAATCACAACTTACTGTTAGAATTCAGATAGATAGGAGTGTTTGATTCACTGATACTATTGGCAAATGGAGTTCCAAAACCTTAATTTGCGGTGTGTGCAAGACATCTAGCCTATAATTAACAATGAGCATACTAATTATTTTAACGAAGCACTGTAACTATTGACAAGAAGCTGCTGGGTAAGGTGCATTAGTACTGTAGATCACGAGCATACCTCGTTACATCAGTGGAACATAATATTTCGCAAAAGCAGTAGCATGCTTCTTGTCCTGAACTTTCTTGAGGCTACCATATGATTATAACTTACTATCCATCAACATAAATGACATTCAGAATTATATTTGCTTGTAAAACAAAACATGAAGTAGAATCTCCTATGTTTGTAAGACAAAACCTGAAGTAGAATATCCTTTTGGTTGTAAGCCAAAGAATGTAAGGATTTTTCTATCAGAACTTTAAAAGGGTTAAGACATCTGATTTCCAGCAAGGCCATACAATGCTTGTGGAAACTGTGATTGGACAAGCTCAAATTGGCCACTTAAAACATCGAAGGTACAACAAATAGCGAATAGTTGAGAAAAGAAAAAATCCCAGTTTGAAATTATGATACGAACAAGTAATTTAATTTTACAAAAAGCAACACCATCCTTAGGATCAAACTGAGCTCCTCTACCTCCTCTAGACCTGGAGCACAAACATAATTTTAACCATTTGAGCAACTCATCTCAGCAGCCATATAACTATGGAGACTCCATCTGCTGGGAAAAAAAAATCATCTATTAACACTGACAATGTACTTCCTATGAGGGCATCTAATATCCGGATCAACAACCAAAATGAAGAAGACGAGCATGAATGAGAGGGGGGCATGAGGTAATGGGAGCGTGACCCGATGCAGACAAAGATGACGGCACTGAACCCTGCAGGCTGCAGGCAACATGGTTGACATCCTTGGCAGTGCGCCACACGACGGAGCCCATGACTCCAGCGACACAGGGAGGTGATGGAAGCATGTGCTGCAGCCTGAATCTACTCGCATATATTTGAAGCCATGGAAGCACTCCTCCTGCTCGGCCGCGGGGTCGTCGGCGAAGCGGCGAAGTATGCACATGTTTTACTGTAATTTAGAAAATTCAAACACAAAGTAGATGATTTCTGCTTGTAGGACAGGTCTGCTACCAACCATTCAAAAGGATTAAGCTAGATGTTGGCAAACCTTGTTCAGTTGCGGTGGATAAGATAGGTGATGAATTCTCATGTTTTTTTATTGTCGGCTCCCTAGTACTATGAAGAAACCACATAGGTCTGCATCCAAAATTCTTCTGCTTTAGCCAAAAAGAATCGACAATTAGTTTTGTCCTTGAAAGAAATAATGCTAATCAAGCAACCAATGTTATATTTGCGAGCTCAAAAGTATTGGGAGCAAGGGATGGTTACTGGTTAGAGCAGCAGATGAACAACAATGGGCGATGCAAGAAATTGAGTTCGCGTGCCAGACGACACTGGCGTACAATGGAACTAACCTGATACGACTTGTACTTTCAAGTTGTATTTGTTTGCCCAATAGAAGTGGTAGTATTTGCAGTGCAATGGAACTAACCTGATACAACTTATTTGAGGAGACGACAACAACAGCCAAGGAGGCGGCATTGTCCAGGAGGAAGTCCTCGACGTGTGACCTAGGCAGCGTCTTGGTCAGGTACTCGGAGTCGGAGATGATGCTGCCATTGCTCACGCTCGCCGGGACACACTGCCGTCGCCCTTGCCACAGTCTTTATTGCTGGGGCTGGTGCTGGTATCTTCCTCCTTCATGCTTAATTCTATCACCGAGCCACATTTGACCTGATTTAGCAAGTTCAACGTACTGACATTATTTGTAGCACAAACCAAGCAGTGAAACATGATTTTAGAAGAGTTAAGATATATGTGGGACAGTGTGTCATTTCACTTTCATATGCTTTCTTAAATGACCAAAAGGAATGGGGACTTCAGTTTTCACAAATGAGGAATCTTAAAATGGTAACGATTAATGACCAACAAGAGCTAATTCTTCAATCCCAACTAATTTCCTGGATTTCAAAACAAAGCACCAATGCGCCAAGACATTTGTCTGTATCACACTGCACCAAGTAATTTCGCATCATGCTTTGAAGCTACCGTGTCTACAATTTCGAACTCAATGGCATAGTAATTTGGTACAAGATAAATGTAGTTGCACACCAAATAATCATGATATACAAGTATTTCAGACACTCGGTAACCATTACATCGGATGACCTTGCCTCCTGCATCCTTAATCCTCACACGCTCATCCTTCGTGTCAGACTGAGACAACAAAGCATAATAAGGTCAGCCCCAAAAACTGGATCATGTACCACAATTGCTTGCAAAATCTTATGTACCTTCTGATAAATTAAGAGAGCCACATGCTACTTCCCACGAGAGAGCAAATCAGAACGATAATTGCCGTCGAGCAAAGCAGCATGGAACTAACCAGATGTGGCTTATCCGACGAGACAAAACAGCAGCGGGAGTGGGGTCGCACCAGCGCCTGGTCTCCTCGGCCGCGAGGTGGTGCAGCAACGGGAAGAACCCGGCGCCGCTGGATGCAGAGGCAGGGTCAACGTGGCCTCCGACCATGACGCCGGCGAGGACCAGAGTTCGCAGCCATGCGGGATCGGAGAGGTTGACAAGACGTGAGCGGGGCGGGGGTGGGCGGCCGGCCGCGCGCTTGCGGGATGTGGGGATCATATGCCGGAGCGGCAAGCGACAATGAGGCGCAGCTGAGGAGGGCTCTGCTCATCATCTCTTTCCCACTTTCCAGATCGAAAGAGGAGAGGGGGCACAGTGGGGCGGCGGTGGGGAAAGTGAGGAGAGGTGGCGGCAGGGTAGCGAGGGTAAGAACCCCTAGTGACGGCCAGGCATGGGGGTGGGGTTAGGAGCGTTCTCGCGTGGGGGAGTGGAGAGGTGGAGCAGCTCCCGCCGCCGCGCTCGAAGAAGAGGCCGGTCCGGTGGAGCAGTAGGGGCAGCGGCGGAGCGGGAGATGGGGCGGCGGCGACGGCGGCGGCGGAGTGGGAGACGAGGGAAAGAGAAAACGCAGCGAAAGGGGGTGGATCCAGTGCTTCGAGGGCGAACGACTCAGGAGGGACTGGTTAATTTTCGTACGTTTCTTTCGTAGATTTTTTTCGCACTGTTTTTTCAGGATCGACCGAAGGTTCATGGGTGCATCTCTTGTTGTTGTTTCGCGGGTCGAGGGAGGACTCGATGTGACGTGGGAGGTGGGAGGGAGGACGAAAAAAAAACCAGCGAAAATAAATCGTGGAGAATATTCATCAACTGCTCCATTAGAAATAGAGATTACAAATGCCCGTGTGTTGCACCGGGCGAAATATTAAGTATAAATTGCTCCACATGCCATTATGCAACATTCTTTAATAGAATTTTTGCAAACTTCAGAAATAAGGTCAATGTAACCATTGAGTGTAGCAATTATGATCTCGACACACCGCGGTCTAGCAGTGTTCGTGCAACAGAACTGTAATGATTCAAATTGCTATCTTTCCTCTAAAAGAAACAGAAGCAAGGCAACTTGCAAAAAGTAAGGCTTGACATTGTTTTTATCTGTGGGGTGACTGACCCTGTTTGTCCTTCCTAGGTTGCGACACTAGGACGACCCGATACAAATTATGGAATGCTGCTAGTAATTACAAATACTTTTTAATAGAGATTCTGTCGATTGTCATCAGACCACACGTAGCTGAGTGCCTAAGTCAAGCATAAAAGAACATCTCAAACCAGGTCAGATCAAAATGTCCGTTTATGCCCATGACCCATGTAGCCACATCACACAACGACAAAAGTTCATCCAAATAGAGCTCAGCAAGAAAGGCACATACAATGGCAAACATGGAAACATGAAACGGAAGTACATGACTATAGAATCTATCAAAGAAAAGAAAATACAACCCTGATGGGGAAACCAGTTCATACTGTTGCACTCCAAAAAAAATATTGAAGACCCTCCCTCCCTCCCCCGATCCCGCGCCCGCGCCGCCTCCCCGGGGGGCGGCCGGGGCGGCTCCCCCCGCTCTCCTCTCCTTCCTCCTCCCCCGTGCCCCTCCCCCCCGATGCCGCCGACGGAGCCCCCGGATCTGGCCGGGCGGGCTGGCGGC